>NW_023415882.1:0-31302 GCF_013373865.1 Monomorium pharaonis | reverse complement strand
GAATTATGTCAAGGTCAATGTCTGCAACATTTTTCAGTAGATTCTTAAAGCTGAGTTCGGCATTTTTCAAACACTGGTTTGAGTTGATTCCGATAGTAACGTAATATTATAAAAGTTCTCTAGAACGGTTAACCCATTAAATACATTTTTATCGCTAAGTTGCTTGTTTGAAGAAGTTATGGTTAACAATCAGGCAAATCAAACAATAGATAAGTAATGACGTCATGAAAGCAAATTAAAACCAGCTTTGAAACATTTTTTTTCCGTAAAGGCCTTATCTTTTAAGTTGTAAAAATAAATAAAAATTAACAAATATGTATTTAACGCGAGAGAAAAGAACAGGTGAATAAAATCTTGAATCTCGACCAATAAAATCCAATTAAAATGTTTTCATATCGCGCTCTGGAAAAAAAAGACGGTTAAGCAACCCATTTTGAGGCCCACGATTAGTAATTGAATTATTTGGATTACTCATAACCCAAATTTTACGCGACCTCGTATTAAGACTAGAAATACGTCATCAGAATAATGACGTCAGAGGAATAGTATTAGTTATAATAAAAAACCTAAAAAAGACTGATTTATGTAAATGTAAATGTCGGTCATGAGAAGACATCTCGAGTCTTTCAACACAGTTTTATCATCGAACATTATAGTTGCAGTAAATGCAAATCTCAATTAGCCAAGGGATGATGAGCGTATTCAGCAACTTCATTTGAGAAATACGTAAATAAAGATACCAACTGTGACACAAAATGTAAACTAGATATGTCGGTAATATGAAAACGGGAATTCCGAAATAAGTATAATCTGTTTAATCTGAAATCATAGTTACGGATCACTAATTTTGAATAATTAAGTTGAAATCAGAATTGTAGCTCAAACTTTTCCATAAGACACATTTTCAGTTAACAACCATAATTCAACTTCACTATCTCAATTTTTAAATTTTACATTCACAAATTTAAAGTAATAGAAATAATGTAAATTTCAATTTATTTACTCTTAAGTATGTAGGTTATAAATATAGGTTGAGGTAATCACATTGTAAGATGATTAATTCAACCTTCCATCGACAACTAACATTTGTAAACACGTAATTAAGATTTATAGTGACAATCGTCCTTGTCTATGACGTCATAATTCTTTCTTAAGCGAGATTTCTAATTAGCCCCGCGTAACTGAAAATTGCCATTAGCTATTCTATCTGTTTAAAAAATTTGCAAGTTATCCTAGTCAAAAAATTCTTTCAATTAGTCTTGTGGATTTCCAGTTACGCAAAAAGTAATTTTTACTTAAGGGGCACCAATCAAAGTGCTAAGTTGCTTAACTATAAAAAAAAAACGGTCAAAATTTTTCCCAGAGCGGCACCGAGAGAAACATTAAGTTCAACATATTCCAATTCTCCCCCGCGGATACAGTCGTGAATAACCCAGCGTTTCACAACGTCGTCTCTTACATTATTTCGACGCATCGACTCATCGAGCGCGAATAAGGAGCGCAATCGATTCGCAGATGCGCGCGAGGAACGCGGCTATGTATACTCGAACCGCGTTCCTGTCTTTCCGTGCTTTTCAATGACGCGTACCAGCGCGCGGATATGTACACGTGTCCGCCGTACGCGAGTTTGCAAGTCGCAGATCGCGATATAGGCGGTCGATCGTCGCGACGACGACGACGACGGTTTAGAAACAATTATTGCGCGCGGCCGTTGCGTTATATTATAATATATATATTGCGCGCGACAGGCGACATAAATCTCCCCGTGACAAGACGCGCGCGTGTAACGCGGCGCGTATTACGCAACCCGTTCGGAACACGGCGCGTTGGAAGTGAAATAATGACGAAACAAGAGCAAGAGAGCGGCGAGGGAAAATTATATCGGGGAAATAATCGTAATATTGTGAGAAGCACGGGGGTCGCGGCGAAGATTGACGCAACCACCGCGATCAGCGTCGATCTCGCTTCCGCTCGCGCGAGAGAACGAGAGCAACAAGAGACGATTCAAAATAAGTCCAAACAGGTTAAATAATTTATACGTATTACCGACGTGAACTTCCTCTTTCCACGGACCCGTTTTTCCGCCGCGGCGAGCTCCTTTCGCTTTTCATCGAGGAAGTTTCCCCCTTCCCCCCTCTCTCTCTCTGTCTCACCCCGATCGGAGTCCCTCGTTTTGTTGTTTTCTCCGACTCGTGAGCTCGCGATTCCTCGGATCGCCGATGCTGGCAAATAAACGGCGCACGTGGTGCGCGCCGCGCGTGGACGCGCGTCGATCGTCGCCGGGCGTCCTTGAAACGCCGAATTCGCCGCCACGTGACGTGTCATTATGCGTGCGATGCGATCTATGCAAATCACGCGCGCACTCGCCGAGCGCCTCGCCGCGGCGAATTTTCCATGCGCAATCTTTCCTCTCCCGACGAGCGTAATTTATGTCTTTTTTCACGATGACGCGCACGCACGTGCGCACGGAAATTTATAGCGCGCCAAATTATATGCCCGCTTTGAGTTATTTTTAATCGTATTCTGTAGGTCGCCGTTGCTACCCACTTGATACGTCGTTAATTTAGTTGAGACAATTAATTTAACTCGGGATATAATGCTAAATTTCGCTCGAGTTTATTATTTACTTATACGCTTACTGCGAAAACCAAGCGATTCCACCGAACGGTTGAATTTTGATTAAATGAGGCCGTTGTTTCAACATGTGTTTTGTGTTAAAATAATAAATTCAAACGTTATTTCGAGTCTTTCGGGCGATTCTCAACGGAAAATATTCTCAGCGCATACGTACGTGCGCATAAGTCTGAGGAAGACGGAGAGATTGTCAATAAGGTATAAAGAGCGTGTCATTCTGTTGTTTTCTGCAAGCTGGGGATTTAGACACAATAAAACAATGCACTCAGGAAATTATGGAAAGAGAGAGACAAGAAGAAGCGAAGAAGACCAAAGAAGAGGAATGAAAAAGAAAACATTTTTTTTTCTTTCATTGTCAGTAAAAGTTACAGTATGGATGATTGTGTGTGTGTGTGTGTGTGTGTGAGATTAAAAATTTTGGAAACCAAGTCCCTCCTCGGCTTTGTAAGTTCTGCAGCAATAAAATTATATTGAAATCAAGAGAAGGTCAACGAATGGTGGTCATAACAGGATCCTGGTGGTTCAATAATATTCTCTTATGCGGTCTTACATGCATGTTTTTAGCGTCCCAAACCAACCGCGCGCCATTTTGCTTGCGGTCTTGAAACGAAAGCGGTTCTTGTTTCGTTCGGCCTTCTCTCTCTCTCTCTCTCTCTCTCTCTCTCGACTTTAATCGCGTTACCATCGGCCTCATCTCAATTATCGTTTAATACAATTCAATCCTATTATTCTACTTAAAACCGTTTGTGAAAGGAAAGGAAAACCCAGGGCATTGTTTCGCGACAGCGTGTCCCTAATAATGCGCAATAATCGCGCTCGCGCTTCCCGACGTCCCGATAACGCGACACAACACACTTATCCCCGTTGCACGTACGTGCCCGATAAATGCACCGATAAGAAAAATAACTGATAGCGATTGCATGTGGATATTCATAACGCACGGCTGCGGCGGCGGCGGCGGAGAGGAAAAGGAGGAAGAGGAGCGACGCGCGGTGCGCGCGGGGAGATCGGGTTCACAAAGTTGCATAAAAAGTGAAGGTGACCGGCGGTGATTCACGGGGGCTGATGCCCTCGTTGTCTGGCATTCGGTTTATGGAGGACGGTGGCAGTGGAGGAGGAGGAGGAGGAGCAGGAGGAAGAGAGAAGAGAAGAGCAGCAACAGCAAGCAGCGGCGGTGGAGGAAGAGGAGAAGGAGGACGAGGAGGAAAGGAAGAGAAGGAGGGTCCTTGCCAACCGGCCGGCCGACCGACCGACCGACCGACCGCCCGAACCAAGAACCTCCACCGCGGTCCGGCTCTCTCTTTGTTTTGGCTGGTTCGCGCGCACGCAGCCGACGCGATTCCAAGTACTATCTCGCTCCGATGCGTATCTCGTTACGCCGACCCCGGGCGCGATCGGCGCGTAAATCACTCGTTTTTTTTTTTAATATCTCTCTCTCTCTCTCTTTCTCTTTCGCCGACCGCGAAATCGCGCGCGCGTCAATTCGCCCACACGCGAGCGCTCTCACGCCGTGGAAATCTCGCCGAGGGTCGAGAGGGCGGGAGAGATCGTTGCACCTCTCGAACGACGCTTTTACGCTCGGCCGTTCCGATCTCTTTGTCGTGGAATTTATACATAGATCCTTCGAGATAACGCGGGTGTCGAGCGACATACGACGGAATTGTCGAATTTCCCGCGCATGGCGTGGAACAGAGCGCGCCTTAAACGTAACGATTTCGATTCCCCGACCGACCTTCCGTCTCGTTGAGTTTGGCCCTTGTACTTTAGGCCAGATCGATCCCGACGTTCCCCCCCCCCCTCCCGCCGCGACGAAGGCGCACCCCGAAGGTACCGATTAAAATTCGTAGAACGCGAATTGGATCGATATATCAGTCACTGACTGTCGGTGATTGCTTGCATACAGTATACCTGGAACGGAATCGATGACGGTGGCGATTTATTTCACGATTCATTCGAGATCTTTCTTTTTTCCCCTTGTGAGCTTATTTATTTCTTAAACCTGGGTTGCCACTCTTATTTTTCGTCTACGTCGTTTCATTGGGCCTGACAGCGCTTCTATCTACTAAAATCTTGGGTAAACGTAAAGATTTTTCTTATCTCGAAAAACGTAAGCCTCCGTCACAGCTTATCGGTCATAGCTTATGGAGTGTTGATATATTTCTTGTGTAATTTTATTTACATTTTCAAGTTTGTCTGCGCGTCGAATAAATTTCTGGTCTTGAATGCCGTTCCAAGCTGAACGTGAATAGTATATCACAATACCGAATTGATAATGACGCTAACGGGCGTCTACCGTGTCAATGACGCCAACGAGAATCCCCCTCCCTTCAAACACCAGAAAGATTTTGTTGGGCAAATACGTCTTCTTTTTTTAATCGTCTTAAACGTACTACGTAACTTTTATTTTAGAGTCATAAATAGGAAAGAAGCTTCAAGGATCTAAAGCAAAGATTTTTTTTTTTTTACGTAGCTTTTGAAACACCGAAAGTTTCTAGTAAATCTATCAGAATTAACTCTCCACGCGTTAGATATTTCCAAATTGAGATTCAAAGGAGGATCAATTTTAATCGCCAGAAACGACGCAAGCTTTTCTCATCTGCCCTGACGGAGACGCTCGGGGTCTGACTCGGTTTCGGCTCGTATTTCAGCCGTCATCGATAACCGGAACATTTTCGCCGCGTTCGCGGAACGCGGAGCGAGAAATTTCGCCGCGTGCAAGCGGTGTCACCCGTCCACGGCATGTGGGCACTTGCGTCGCGGTCGCGCGCACGACGCAATCTAATCGCGCCGCTCGTCCGCTCGGAGCGACGACGCGGGTGCATTCCGCGGCGCGGGGCTACCAGGGCCAGCGCAGGGGAAAGGGGAAGGGAGGTAGAGAGCGAGGGTGGGGAGACGTCGCGCAGCGCACGGCGTCGGGAGGAAAAAGGAGGGGGTGGGAGAGAGAGAGAGAGAGAGAGGGAGACCGGACGGTCTGACGCAGAGGCGCGTCGGGAGCCGGTCGGCGGCGGTGGTGATGATGGAGGGGGGGGACGGCGAACGCGCGGACGGGACGAGGGGGGCGCCACCGCCGCCGCACGTAAACCGAGTATAAACCAGGCGTAAACTTGCCCCCACCCCCAGGGGTCTCCCGCGACCCCACGTTCACCGACACGCGCGCACACACGTACGCGCGCGCGGCAACCCCCGTCCCAGTCAGCCTTCTCGGCATCGGATCGGAGCCAGACGACATTGGGGCCAAGACGACGGCACGGTAGTCAGTCGCCGTCGGAGTCTCACGCGGTGTGCGCGCCAGTTGTCGGAGTCAGTTGTCAGCCCGGCTTCACAGCGAGCGGACGTGTGCGCGTCTAATCTACGCTCCGTCTCTTGCTCCGGTTCGCCCGCGAGTTACACATATATATTATATATATAAATACGCTCGCATTCATTGTACACACGTTGTATATATACTATATATATAACGAAATATATATATATACGCGTTCGCCGTCGCGGAGCTCACACAGTGCAACGACGCGGTCGGCCGCGAGTCAGCGCGGAGAGAGAGTTCAAGTTCACTCGCTCGAGAGGGAGGAAACGGGTCCCCCTCGTCGGACGTCCGCCAGTGGCCAGCAGTCAGTTGTCCGTCCTCTCTTTTCGGGAGTGCTTCACGCGAGTGCCCTTCACGCGCAGACAGAACGCGTACCACTTGAATTTGAGTACCCGCCCAGTCGCCCGAGAGTGTCTTCGTGGAGATATTACGCGCGCGCGGTGTGCAAAGTTCTTTTCCCCTCTCCAGTCGTGTTTTCCGAGAGATTCGTGTTACGGGGACGACTGTTATGTCGCTGTGACAGCGCGCCGGAGGTTCGACGAACGGAGCATCGTCGCCGCCGTGCCGTTCCCGTTTCGACGATCGCAACCGCGATAGTCACGCCTTGTGGAATCACCGCGTTTACGCGGGGGAACTCTCTGTGCGTATTCCACGCGTACGGACCGTTCGACTGTCCCGAAGGTCGGCGACTGGATCGACGACAAAAGTGGATCGCCGTTGTTCCTACGCGCGCTCCGGATCGACGGAATCTTTCAAGATTGGTGAGTACGCACGTGCACGAAGGACAACGACGGGCCGCGTTTTTCGTTGCATTGATATCTCTCAAAAGTGTCACGTAGCGCAGTCGGAGCTGGCTTCCCCCCCCCTATTCCCGAAAATTTCGGTTTCCGTCAACGGAGGGGAAAAAAAAGGGACGAGAGTCCAAATTCCGGCGCTGACTGTTGTGTTTTGAAAGATTATATTTTCTCACGAACGTAGAGCAAACGAAAAACGGCAATTTTCCGATGGTCTCGATGATAAGGAGCACGTGCTCTCTTCCGGTGCAGAAAAACAGCAACGTTCGAAACGATCCGCGACGCGGATCCTATCTATTGGCTCTCGAGTTGAAAAATCCTCGCGTTACAATCGTTCGAAGCTCCGCTTCGCGGATCGCGCGGATTTTCACGCGATACCGATCCAAGGGAAAAAGTGCAATTTTTGACGTGCGGGATCGGCGTAAAATGCTCGAACGGCTCGCACCGCTCGAACATGACGCAAGTGCGTTGTTCGCGATCGCGACGGGGTGCATCCATTGTGTGCGCGCGCGTATCTTATCGCGCGATATATTATTCGCGGCGGCTGAATCACGCGGATTCTTTCTCTCTCGAGTAACGCAGGTGGCAGATAAAACGAGGGGGAGGGAGGGAGGGTTGGGGGGGGCTTTCGGGAAATGCAATTAATACGCAGCTCTCGTCGCGGCTCTACGGGGAAATAAAAACGAGACGACCCGCGAAAGTGCGTGCGCGTTGCTCGCTCGGTTCGTTCGTTGCGTCATTCCCCGTTGCGACGGGGGATTTTTTGCTTTGTGTTTTCGAATTCGCGCGAAACGCTCCCGGAGGCGCGCGCGAGACGCTCCGCCTTCCGCCGTAGCGGACGAATGCGTTTGCGAAATGCATCGCGATCAAGGATCAAGGTCAGATTTTATTTTTATCCTTTCGACTCCGCCGCTCGCTCGCTCGCTCGCTCGGCTGTTACGTGAGAAGAATCGATATTCTCGTCGTACGTAACCTTCTCTTTCTCTCTCTCTCTTTCTCTCTCTTTCTTTCTTCTTCTCTCTCTTTCTCTCTCTCCCATTAACAGCCGATTATAATTTAAAATTAGCCGATCGCGGCGAATTTGATTAATTGAGACACATTACGGAATCGAGATGCGGTGATAACAAAACGCGTTCCCTCGGCCGTAACTGCCGTGTCGCGATGTTGCACGACGATCGATCTTTTGCGATGCCACCACGTGGCCGCGACAGCTGAACGAGGAGTGATCCATCGACGGCGAGATCCTCTCGCGAAACGGGAACTCCGCTCCCCCCTCCCGTTTCTCCTTCCCTCCCTCCCTTCCTCGCTCATTACGCCGGAGTTTCCCCCTCCTTGTCGAGCTCTCTCCCCCTCTCCTCCTTCCTTCCACCTTGCGGCCGCGTGTGCCGCTATGGCTCTCCATTAAAGTGGGCCACGGCCCAATTTACGGAGCTCTCTCAGCCTCGCGGGTAAGCCAACCGTCCGTGCGATAAACTTGACGGACTCGCGCGGCGGTCGAAGGGCACGCACGTGCACACGCTCCGGCCGGGTGCATCCCGCTTAGAACAGTAGAGACGTCGTACGTGACCGATCCCGTCCCCGGCGCGGAAAATCCTCGGATCCGAGTCAGATCGCGGAGAGAAATCGGATGCGACGGCGGGCACGATAAAACGGCCGAGTCATAACATTACATACACTCCGACAATTAGATGAGTGAGTAAATAGATTGTGCAGGCGCACACATAAAAAAAATTAGCATAAAATTAAAGTTAATGTAATGCAATAGCGATATAAGATCAGCTTCTTTAGTAATATTGTTGTTAATTTAACTAAATTGTTCAACTCAATTAAACCTGTTTAATTCAAATATTTATGTACTTCAGTCGAATATATAAAGATTTGATTTAAAATATTTTTATGCATTTAAGTTAAATGAATAAATAACTTGAACTAAAGAAATTTAATTAAGTTGAAAAATTTTGTCAAATTAACATTCTTTTTCTCAGTGCAGTTGTCTAAAAATACACGATGCACGTCCGATCGTTTTGACAATAAGAGTTTTTTTTTTTTATTTTAAATCTAATCCTTTTGAACAGATATTGTACTTTCTATCCACGTAAGATGATAATGACAGCGAAAACATATTTTTTGTGACAGATCTATATAAAATGTCTTTTTTAACGCTGTGTAGATTTATTTCGGTATTTGCACTTCGAAAACAAAGATACTCTCGGGGAAACACGAGCGTTCTCCCTTTTCCCCGCCGCGATATCGTATCGGACGCACCGGAGTAACGGATCAGTTATATCGAGCCTTCGGATGACGGTGCATTTATGTCGCCGACAATAGCGAGAGAGGAAAGCGGCGGCCGCTTTAAGGCTCAATTTCGATCGTGCGCGTTGCGGGTTTCCGCAACGAGAGAGAGAGAGAGAGAGAGAGAGATCGAGTCATCATCTCCGTCTCCGCCGAGATCGATGTTACGGATCGTCGTGTCGCGGTCACCGTCGCGCGCGAGAGAAAGAGAGAGACAGATAGCGGATTAGCGGTATACCCGCGTTGCGCGGAAATACAAGTCGCAGGTGTGTTGCACCACGGTCGCGCACTTGCAAGTGCACCGGCTACTGCTAGTCCACGCTACTGCTAGTTACGGTTCTCCGCCGTCCGTCCGTGCGTACGTGCGCTCGTGTGTGCGCGCGACCGGATATACCGGAGCGATATCTGGCTTACGTATACGTGTCATCGCGTCTCGGACATTGTGGATTATACGTTGCGTCATCGGCCGTTCATCGATCACCGCATGTATATATAGCGAGAAAGGGACGGAGAGAGATAGATAGAGAGAGAGAGGGGGGGGGGAGAGTTACACGGCGAGAGACACTTGTATCTGCTGTTTGCACCGCTCTATTTCTTATTTAAGCGATATCGACAACCGCGACCACCGCGGAACTTTAAGATTGTCCTATCCCCACGTCGCGGCGCGAGCGGCAGATCTCGGGAAACGTCGGGGAATTTTTAATTGATGATATAATTATCGTTAAATTAAATTCTAATTAAGTAATATATACATGGCGTTTGGTAAAGATTTAGGCAATCTTTATAAACAGGTGGAGCGCATTAAACTGAACAGAAAAGTCCTTTACCATTTTTGCAATTTTCGCAAATAGTTGATAAGTTGTTGATTACACAGGCACACAAAAAAGTGATTGGTTCGGCGGACCGAACTAATTAATCCTCATGTATTTTGACTCGCTGAATTGGCTTATTTTTTCCTAATTTCAAAAAGAAACACTACTTGATTTAAAAAAATATATAATATCGATTATATGAAATGAGGTCACTTTAGAATTATTGAAAGTGCGATTCCTAATATTCAAAATTCTTAGACTCGAAATTTTTCATCTACAGTATTCGGATTTGAACCGTAGAATTGCAAATCTAAATCGAAATGGTTGGCAGGTCTCCAGTCTCCTTGGCTTCCAGTTCGCGCTGAACGTTAACTTAATGAGACAGCGTCTTCAAAAAATATTCCAGAGATATCGTCGCGATTTTCGACGACCGTATTACCGCGGGATTGCATCACGAGCGCTAATTCGAGGCTTCGCCTCTCGCGTCTCCGCGCCGTTCGAGGCTCTCCATAGGCGACCGAATTCCGCGATTCAGAAGCGGTTGCGGTTTATCGATCATATTAGCAAACATCAGACTCCGCTGTGCTCGCCACGATGACCTTTTCCCGTTCGTATTATGCAACGAAGGTGAATGGTCTAACATAACAGCCTGCACGTGTTGCAGTCACGTGGCGGACGGAACGGGACGGGACGGGATAGCAGCAACACAAGGCGAACCGCGCACTCGCGCGCGAATTGCGCGAGCGTTTGCGCGGCGGCGGCGGTTATGTGCTAACAGTTGCATCACGCACCGCGTTATTTCTTAAGCGACTTTCACACCGCAGAGCCCCTGAAAGAATCGTGAGCCGCGCGCCAGAAGGCCAACGTAATTTACGTACGTAGTTACCTAAATCAAATTGCGCGGTACATTTTTATTGCCGCTCGTTGATACGAAAAAGAAATTTAAATACCACATATCTCATGCATTTACGAGGGTAAAGCCGATTCTCAGTGCGGTAAAAGGGAACGCATTGAAATTTTCGTAATCGCCAGTGGAACGTTAACGCGCGCCGTACATACCTCGTACCGCACGGAAGCTTGCAGCAACATTGCCGCACGGATACTTTTTTTTGCAATGTGTCACTTCAGCAATGCCGCGGCGACGTTTTAAAAAGTATCTTTTACAATGTTACCCGCGAGTCAGTACGCGTTATCACCACCGGATGGACGCGGCGGGGATTCACTTGTCGTAGTTAAAAAAAACACACACACACACACAAGATTAAAAGGCGCAGCATCAAGAAATTTTTCATTTATATTTTAATGGTTTTATTCCTGGAGGGGATAAATCTCCGAAATTTGAGTTGAAAGACGAAAGCAAAAATGAATTCAGCAATATGTGACATTTCTGGGAGTTACACGTGCCAAAACGTAATGGCGCGTGCATTTGTGAAATATCAGAGAGCACTGAAATGCGCATGGTATATTGTTTCTAAAGGCGGATATCTTACCGTTGCCGCGATTGCGGCAACATTCCTGCAATGTTGCAACCATACGAATGAAATATATATCTGTGCTGCACGGTTGTAACACGTGTCTCGAAGATCGTAATTTTCGGAGCAACGGGCCGGCCGCTTTTCTGAAAAAAAGACGGAGGGAGGGACCGTGCCGATCGTATCACGATGTGTCGTCACGCGCGTCCATTACGTAACGAGGATAAACGCTTTTGCGCAAAGGCCTCCGGCTCGTTATCCGCTCGTGTGTCACGTGTAGTCGTGTGGCCGCGGCGGGACGCGTCGTAAGAAACGTCGCGAGTCTCACGTGGATCGTACCACCCGGCGGAACGTGTCGCGAATTACGTATCCCCCCTCCCCTCTCGTCCGCCTCCCCCGGGAAAGGGATGAGGGATGAATGCCGAAGAAAACCACGGAAAAGCGCAAGCGCGAGATTAAAGTCGAATTAAAATTCCGACGACGAGCCGCTGCGACAATTTGCCCCGAGCGGGTTCCGAAACGTAAGATTTTCTACACACACACACACACACATGCATGCATTCGTCCCGTGTAATTCGGTCTCGCGCCTCTGCCTGGCCTTTCCCCTCCCCGCCCGCTCGCGCCGCGCCGAATCGTATCAAGCCGCGTGACGCACGATTATGTAACGACAAAGCGTGCCTCTGTTACGCGACTATAATACGCGACTATACCGGGTGTCCCCGGTCAAATGGCCGTTGTTCTCGCGCGCGCTGCTGCGAGAGAGAGAGAGAGAGAGAGAGAGCCCTCCCCGACCTCCCGCGATATAGTCGTGCGGCGATTCGCACTCGAACACCAGGGCGCTGGGGAACCTTGGACACGCGCGCGATTACAATCTCGCTCCGTGATCCCGCGATATGCTTCCCTCCCTCCCCCTTTCACCCCTCGCGAACGGATCTAATCTGCAAATCTCGCAGCCGCGGGTCGACAAGTTTTTCCTCTCTTGTGTCTCGCGTTGATGGTCGGCGGCCGTTATCGCCGGCCCGGTTGCATAATGCGCGCGAGAAACGAAATCGGAGACCGGTTCGAAATGCAAAGGCCGATAACGGTATCAGTGGCGGGCCGCGCTGTTACGTGAGCGCTGACCGCAATCGTAACACGTACGTATGTACACGCACCGGCAGAAATGGTGTCCCGCGACGTTCAGCGCGCGGCGATCACCCACACACGCGAAGCGCCGTACGTGTTACTGGGCGCACGGAGGAGCCGGGGAGATGGGAGAGGAGCGAAAAAAGTGGGGATCGCGCCGGTGTTGCATCCTTCACTAACGTCGCACGTTGAAGAAGGATAGAGCTAAGATGAGTGAGAAGACGTGATACCGACTCGATGGTGTCCCAATATCCGTTTCACTCGCACTCGATACTAATATCGTCTCTCGCTCGCCAATACCGATGCGTCGTGCTTTCCTTTTTCTTTGAGAGACGGCTATCCGAGTGCACGAAGCGTCGACATTTATTCTATTAGCATGTCATTCATTACTTTATATTATGTAAAGTGATAAAATTTAATTTTAAAAAACACAAATTTTTATTGAAATATTAATTATGTTATACATAGAAAGAAAAAAATTAACGTTTATCCCAATTAATTATTGATTCACTTATGATTGCGTAATAATGCTTCTTTTTCATCCCGTAACAAATTTTTGTGTGAAATTATAACCATCGTTACGGATAATTTTCAGACTCACTATAAGAGTTTCTTATCCATTTACAAATTTAGAGTATAAGATTAATTTCTTGTATTGTAAGTAAGTGTGTGCAAAATTGTGTAAATAATAATTTTAAAAGATAATAAAAATTTTATTTTAACATTTAGATTTATTTAATGTTGATAGTTTGTAAGTTAATTGTAGTTTGTAAGATAGATTGTAAGTTAATTTTTTGTTCATCTAACATTTAACATAATTAATATGGTATTGGCGAGCGAGAGACGATATTAGTATCGAGTGCGAGTGAAACGGATATTGGGACACCATCGAGTCGGTATCACGTCTTCTCACTCATCTTAGCTCTATCCTTCTTCAACGTGCGACGTTGGTGAAGGATGCAACACCGGCGCGATCCCCACTTTTTTCGCTCCTCTCCCATCTCCTCGGCTCCTCCGCGCGCCCAGTAACACGTACGGCGCTTCGCGTGTGTGGGTGATCGCCGCGCGCTGAACGTCGCGGGACACCATTTCTGCCGGTGCGTGTACACGTTATGTATGTATGCACGTATACATGTACATGCAATATCCAGCCCCCACGGCCAAACCCGCGCGCACGGTGTCCGTATGATGGCCCCCGTGGTCGGCATTGTGCGGCCACCTTTACGTGTGCCGGCACGCGCGCGTGCGCGCGCGCGCGCGCGCGCTTAAGTTCGTCGTACCCGGGCTATTTTCGGATACTCCGTTCGCGCGCATCCTATTCAGCGGTTTTTCTGAAACGCGCGCGTTCCGCAAGTACGCGATACCCCCGGACGTGATATCTCGGGTTCCCAAGATCGTCACGCGCGAACGCAAATGCGCATTTATTTAGTATATTTCCTTTTGCATCCTCTCTCAGCTCTCTCTCTCCTATCGATTCGATTGAGAGTTTTCTGTGCTCGCCTCGCTTCCGGCGATTTCGGATTCCGGTGTCGCGCGGCTTCCGTCGGAGGGATCCGTATGGAGAACCGTTTGTGATCGTTACACCCGTTGATAGTGTTATTCTCTTCTAGATATAATAATTTTAGACTTCCGTCCTACCGCGAGATTTTCCAGCCTGCGGCGACCGAGAAATAATGTAAATAAATTTCCGGGAAAATATACACAAGAAGGATGAGGATGAGGTGGAGGAGGGAGGAGGGGGGACAATACATCGCGTATGCACATTGTGAGCCGCTTCCTCGAACGAACGCGTCAGGAGAAAAAAAAAAAAAACAAACGCCTGGCATCGGGTCAACGGATGACTTATTAATCGAGATACGCCGTGATATCACGCTAATTATTACTCATCAACAACATAGTACGTCGCTAATTATTTTGTGTTCTAAACTGCAATACCGATTTCGTAAACAACGCTTACGAAATCGCGATGTGCGTTCTATCCGCGTTGCCACGTCATCGAAAAAAAGTTTATCGTCGTCATATCTGTTTAATAATTTATAATTGTTACAATTATTTTCCTAGTGGAGTACAGCAAATATGCTGATACGTAGCATAAATAGTTAAGTCGCACGATGGCGTCTTTTCCCGACCGCCGCAATGCGGAACGCATTCCCGGAAACCGGGCGTCGGGGCGCCGGCGAAAAATACGGAGAGCGCTGGGAAACGCGCGATTTCACGCTACGCATTAATTCTGTAGCCCCCGGGGGTAGAGGACGAGCGGTGCGCGGTGCATCATCCCGCGTGCGACGCGACTCGGCACGTTCCCGGAAGGAGGAGGGCGCGATGAGTCGCGTCGAGACGCAAATGCGACGTCGCCCGCCGTTGCTGCTGCTGCTGCTGCTGCTTCTGCACGCTTGCACGCAGCAGCGGGCCACGTGCGGCCCGCCGCATTGCGCAACGCGCGGGCGGAGAACACGTGCCCGCGCTATACGAACAACACGTTCCGTTCCCCCACCACGTACCTTTCTCTGTGTCTCTTTCTCTCTCTCTCTCTCTCTCGCTCTCCTCTCTCGCCGTTCCCGGAAAATTAGGTGATACCGGCGTCGGGAGGGGGTGAGAGAGGAGATAAGATTTCCTCGGAAATGTCGATTGATAATGACGACGACGCGGAGGGGGGGGGGGGGAAGAGATGCGTGCTCGGAGGAATTACCGAACGCAGGAACGTCGCGCAGTTGGCCGCGTCGTTTCTTCTCTCGTGCGAACAACGAACGACAACACAGGCGAATATTAATAGCGCGTGATTCGCGATTTCGGGTGACCATCGATCTGATCGAACGATTCGCGGAGCTTACCTCGGATGGTTTTTTTCGATTACGACGGAGATCCAGGTAGAGCGGGAAAGAACACGCGGATAATGTCGGTCGTTAAAACTAGAAATAGAGTGTGTTATCTCTCTCGGGAATATTATCGCGCGGTCTGATGTTTCGAAGAGACGATTCTTTGACGGTAAACGTATTGCTATTTGTGTTCCAGTTATATACGAGTCACTTTTAATCACTCCTATTTCATCCTGTATATAAAATGGGAACTAAATTTAAGTAAAAAAAGATGTATTACATCGAATCCAATTGTTATTTTATCGCTAGATACAAACGTGTTAATCTGAACGTTGCTTATCTTGAAACTAAGCAATTTAATTACAGAATGAGTTAATTAAACAAATTTTTTAATGTTTCTTTTTGTTGAAACAATAAATTTTGACTTATATGAAAATCGAAAGTAACAAAGTGTTGTTTAACTCGAAGGAATGACTTGAATTTGATCTCTTAACTTTTAATTGATGAAAAGTCGGAAAATTTCAGAATTCTATCTGTTGTACACAAGAGATGGGATATTAATCCGAGGTAATGAAACGGCTCGGTACTTTGTTAATGTTTAACAGTGCGCGCGTTTCAGTGAGCTCATCATGAAATTATATCGAGCCAAGTCATCGAGAGCTACACTCGCATTTCCACCTCGCCATTCGGGATAGCGTCACGGAATGATTTTTCGGAAATGAGCGGGCATAATAAACGTTGTGCGTCGCGATAGAGTTGCAAGATTGCGCAACGGCGACTCGTGACGTTTCGACGGAAAATCCGCGGGTGCTCACCCGCCCACTATATCCGTAACGTGTGTGGCGTAACGTATACGTGGCCGATTCGTAGCTTAGCTTCCGTATATGATTCGACGAAAATGAATGATTGTCGAGAAAAACGATGCCGTTTACGTGATTCAGCCTCGTTCGTCGTGCCCGATGACGCCTCGTTTGCAAAGAACGCGGAAACGTCCATCGCTGATCATTAGAAATACAATCAAGACGATCTCATAATCAGCCAAAATTAATGAAATGTTTTTGATAAGATTTTACACACACTGAAAAAAAATGTTTAGTAAACTTGTGAGATGCATATCATGACGATATTGTTTGCGATATTTGGTTACTATAAATAAATATGTGATAATGATAACAAAATTATTATGATAATTGCAAAACGCTTGATAACAATTATAAACATCTCGTTATAATTACGTTATTCTGTTATAAGTAAATTGTTGAAACTTCAGTTTCACCGGAGCCTTTGATAAAATATAGTTTCATAAAATAGTTTTTTTTACTAAATGCATCTCGCAAGTTTACCAAGAACTTTTTCCAGTGTACTGTTCATGCATATTCTTAATTTTACCGTCAAAAATGTCGGTGACAGCTTATTTTTTCAATTAATATCTTTCTCCCTCTCTCTCTTTCTTTTTGTATACCACATTATATCATATATTATTGTCTTCATGCGTGTAAACTTCTTGCATATCATCAAGTTATTATTATCATTATTCTTGTTGTTTAAAAACAAGTTCAAGTGAGGGGGAAAGATTTCCTCTTCTTTATCGTGGGAAAAAACGCTTCTGCGTAACAATTTTTTAAATCATTTCATCAACAGTTTTAGCAAATTTTTCCTCATACTTTTTTTAGCTCAATCGATTTCTCCGAGTTTAATATACTAGTTTCGTGTTGAAAATAATACGCTGTATAATTTTTAAAAAAGGGATAGCAGCATTTTGATTTTCTCGACCAAACCTTATATCTCCTTAACGCGCGTCACGTATCTTCCCTCCGCGTTTATACGAACGGAGAAGGAAGGACGAGAAGGGAGGAGGAAAGAGGGCAGGCCTCTACGTGCCTGGCGCACGCAAACCTTATTACGGAATCTAGAATCGGCCGATTAATTAAGCGGCGATGCGCCACTCGGAATAATAATATATGCGCAAGCGGGCGACGTCGGGCGATCGATGAGATTGCGTAACGTTTTCCCATTTAGTTACACGCATTAGAATCTCGTAAGCATTTATTTCCGCGGCAAGGCACCTGTGCATTAGCCGATAAAAATAACAGAACAACGGGCTCGCTCGTATATACACGTTGACGTCACGTCAATCCGTCTAAAGGCCGCGCGCTTCGATTTGAATACCAGAATACGGCGCCTTTACACATTCGTTGATCTATCTGTCATGACGCAATCGTTTCATAATCATAAAATCCTATGATCTTGCATCACAACAGGAAAAAAAAAGAGACAAAGAGAGAGAGAGAGAGAGAGGGGGTGGGTGGTATGACGTTAGACAGGCGTTTATCGCGTTTCTATTTTTTGCCGCCGTTTTAATTTCGATAAGTGATGTCAGCGCGCTCCTTCCCGAAGGATTTATTTCGTTCGCAGATAAGATAAGCGCGCGGTCCATTTATCTCGTTTCCGAAGTCACTTCCGTTCGTCAGGAGAGAAGCGGCGCGCGATCCGAACGCGAGAGGAGGCCGGGCCCGTCTTGCCCGATCGTCGTGCCTTCGGGATCGCGGATTCGATTAATTTCGACGGCGAGAGCGGCGGAAGAACGGAACGTGATTCCCCGACGGCAACAAGACGCGGCGCGCGTCACGCGGCGTTTCCGCGCGCGTCACGCTGCGCGGCGCGATCTGCGTCGGAATTATATTAGCCAACGACGACGTACCGGGCGCGCGCGTTTACGCCGATCAACAACATTGTTTACGCGCTTAATTAGAAACGTCGATGCAAATAAAGGCTCGCGTTTCCTCCGCGGAAAGGCCAAGAGAGAAAGAGAGAGAGCGAGAGAGAGAGAGTTGTCACCTTCGTCGCGGCGCGTGAAATCCGCGTGAATCGCGCGCTTCGAAATAGACCGCGGTAGAGCAATTTACGAGTCACCGAAATAATTTCGAGCTAATTTCAAAACGCAGAAGAGAGCGTCGCGCTTAGATACGTTATGTACTTACATACGCGTCGCGGGAGGGTCGTCCGCCGCCGTGGGCGGAAGTCGCGGGGCTCTTGGAGCACGTCCATCGGTGATTTCGCAAAATTGCGATATGAACGAGCGCGTTACACGTGTTCCCGGTTCCTCCCTCCAGTCTCGCCTAATTGGTACGCAGAAGCGTTTTTTTCCACGATAAAGAAGAGGAAATCCTCCCCCCTCACTCGAACTTGTTTTTAAACAACAAGAATAATAATAATAGCTTGATAATATGCAAGAAGTATTTTTACACGCATAAAGACAATAATATAATATAATATGATATACAAAAAGAAAGAGAGAGAGAGAGAGAGAGAGAGGACGAAAGGAGAAGATAACATAGCGAAAAAGGCTAAATAACAATAGTGATAGTATTCCTCTAACCCTGACCTCAGTACAGTGTTACGTAATCAACGTACAATATGATGTAATATAACGTAATGGCGCGTAAGTGAAAAATAATAAAAAGTAACGCAGTAATAACTGAAAAATATTAAACAATAATAGTAGTGTACAAAACGGGGCGTACAAAAGCTTTTTAATTGAGACTATAAAAAAAGAAGAAAAGTAGAATAGCGGGTTAAAAATGAAAAGTGACGAGAGGAAGGGTAGCTGCGTTTTAAAAGGGGGAAGCTAATGTCGAGAGTACGAATATCACTGCGCGGATAATAGGTCAAAGCGTTTTGACTCTGCGGCGCTGGATATCGATATTGAAATTACATCGTTTCGACGCCGGACCGGTTTCGTTCGCAACGACTCCGCGTGGGCGACTTCTGCGCGAGGCGGAAAAATCGGCAGGTCGGATCGGCGCGAAGGATAACGTGAGTCACGCGAGTCGCTTGTCATCGCGCGTAATTGGACTGGCTGTGAAATTCCACGAGATTGCTCAATTTTCGAATCCGGCGTGTCCCGATAATTCGTCGTGCGCGCTGACACATCGAGGAAACTAACTACTAGCCGTGCACCTTTCAAAATCGGCACGCGAAAAAAAAGAAAGAATTTAGCGGTAATCAAACTCTGGTGTAATAATTTTAATTCAATGTTTTATTAACACACGAAATATTTAGTAATTTTTAACAATTATATTAACAGTAACCAAACTATCGAAACTGTTACCAGTTTTGGGGTAATTTATTTTACGTTATGTTATGAAAATATTAATTATTACAAAATGGTGGAACAGCGTAATAAAAACTGTTATACTAGAATTATGGAAGAGACCTTTTGGAGATGTTTATGTTTTATTTCTATCTTTTGTTTATGAAATATTATCCAAAAGAATAAAAAATAAAGTATTAGCCGTTTCTATTAAATACTTTACTATATTAATATTTAACTGAATATTTAATTGAAATTAATTCACCAAAGCTTAAAAACTAAGCGAATGTTACTGTTATCTAGACGTGATCGTTATTATCAAATTCTTTTATCATAATGCGGTTCTAATTCGCATCTTCAACAGCGAGATGTGCGACCACGAAAATCAAGAGGGGGAAAAGATGTTTTTGTAAAAATAAATGCACGATAATCGGATCGACTCGAGTTTCGCGACTCGCATCGACTCGTGAAACGCGTGATACATCATCGGATTCGCGGATTCCGACTTAACTATTCTATTTTGCCGCAACGTGACGCATAACGCGATGTTGAAGTCCCATCTTTCTCGTGTTTCGTTGAGCACGAATTATTCGATCGAGTTGAGTCGCGGAATTAATGAGTCACGCCCGAACTTCTGAAAAGACGACGGCGTTGCGTAACGGAGTATTAAATAACGAGCGACGCGTCGTCACGCCGGTGTGAGTCGTCCGATTTCCATATCAGGATCCTAGAAACCGTCGCACGCGCGCCGCGCCGTCGTCGTCTCGAAGCTTCGAGATAAGTCTTCGTTTTTTTGGCGCGCAGTTCGCGCCCGGGAAGGGGAAACACACTCCTCGTGTCAATAAACCCGTCGTCGCCCGTTGTGATGACGCCGGATTGTTTGCCGCGGTTGTTTTCTCCGTTTGTCTTCGTCAAGTGGGGTCGAACGAGCGCGAACAATCGCGAGCAAGCATCATCGTCGCTCGGTCTCAAAATATCAGGCTACAGATTGGCGAGATTAGAATTCTGCCAATCAGATAATTTCAATTTTAATCTGTTTCCTTTTAATTGGTTTTATTCTAATCTCCAATTCTCAAACTTTGATCTTCAACGCGTAGTTCAATTTTGTTCTAAAATTGGTAGGAACCTCATGAATGGGCTAAAGACCCTGCAATTAGAGCCCGACCAATACAGCCAGTTTTGTGCATACGTGTCCAGTTTTCCTGAGAGAAGAAAAGATCGGAAAAGGAATGAGAAACAGCTAATGCCCGATGTATGCCCCTCTCTCTCGCACGATCTTGCCTGATACTTGGTTCACAATCGATTGTAAGATCTCCAGCTTGGGCTGAACGCCTCGGGTTAAACGCCGCGCCCGATTGGACGAGAGGTCCCCGCCGTCTTCTTCTAAAACTGGACTGAATTAAATCGGCACGAATAAAACGCGACTGCACCCCAATTCTCCTCGACGAACGTACCGCGAGTCCGCTGACGAGTTTGAAGAAGCTTTTCTCCCGCGGCAACGGGGGAGGCTCGACTTTCGTTAACGCGGCCGCACGGAAATGAGCGCGCGACTAGCCGAGCTTACGTAATAACGTCGCGCTAACGTCGTTAACATCCGTCGCGCGAAACGGCTTTTTATCATTTGTACCCACTGCAGGAGCTTAAAGTTCATCGATAGTTGCGCAATGAGCGACGTTCGCTACCGCCGAGATCTCATTTCCCACGTCGGCTACGAGACCTGAGGTCTTCCCCGTTACAATGGAAATTGGGAAACGAAGAGCGGAGAACCGTTCGGCAAATTGTATACATTTATACGCGAGACATGCAGCGATGCGGCGAAAGAAACGGAATAGATTCTTCCATGTACACTGTGCAGAATTCTTTTTCTAAAAATGACCGAACGAAGTTTACCTGTCACCTGCTTTACATATGTATATATTTTTTCGCTGGTGGATAATTGTGAAATTGTTGTAGACTCCTCACTCGGTATATTTCGGCACTTGGGATCGTCCGATAGATCGTCGCGTGCTTTTACAAGCTTCGCGACTTTGCGCGCGCGCGCGCGCGCGCGCGATTATCGCGGTGGCGATAAGCGATGCGGTTGACACACAACGTCGTGCCTATTACGACGATTAAAATATTGCCGCATGCGGAATTACGCGCCGATTTACGTAACGATAGTTATCTCGTCTGAAAGTGGGTTCCGTATATAGGCCACGCTCGGCGAATCACACGGTTACGTTGCTAGGAAAAAAAATAATATTTTGCACTATGCGACAACAAATAAATTGTAATCCACTGAATAAAGTTGTCCAGTTAGCACGGATAAATACTTTTATTTATTTACTTACGTTACGCTTCGCAGAGTAGCCAAATTTTTTGTTATGCAGAAAGTGTCTCAGTAGTTCTTGCTGAGGACGAACTCCTTTTCGTTTATCACAAAGCGATTTTTTTTCGGCAAATCCGAGAGAAGGTCGAGGGGACGCAGAGAAGAAAAGACGTCTTTCACGCGCGTAATTAGTACGTTCGCACTTATGATCCCGGGTCGCGCACCGGCCGCCGACTTGCGCAGCAGAATCTCGAAGATCGGGCAAACGCGTGTGTTTTCCGCTCGTATTGCCACGACGACGATGGATCCCCGTGGGATCCACGTGGACGACTCGGTTCGGTGAACGCACGTGCGCGATTGCGTAAGGGTCAAAGTACACACACACACACACACACACACACACACACACACACACACACACACACACACACACACACACACACACACACACACACACATGGGCAGCGTAACGGACCTAAGTCGTAGACGCAAATAGCGCACAAGTTTCACGGCGTGTGCCTTCGATTACGCCGGTTGAATTCTAACGGCATAGACGTCAAAACCCGTGCGCTATTTACATCTACTACTCGGAGTCTGTTACGTCGCGCTCTACGCGCGCTCCGCGGCTCTAACAGTAAGCCGCGCACGTCCACCGTTCGGATTAAGACACGTTACGTGCGCGGAGGCGGCGGAGTATTTTCATCCCGCGGCGGTTAAAAATAAAACGCGCGATCGCTTTCCCGCGCTCTCGTCAATCGCCAGCGGCCGATAATGCCGGGAATGTCCGGGGAACAGTCCGAAAAAATTGGATCCGGAGCTTACGTCATCCTTGCCCCCGAACATTGTTCTTATCGGCGCGCATCGAGGAGCCGCTTATCTGGAAGAAACCGCCGGTAATATTGGCTCCCGATTGGCTCGATCCAGAGACAGATCCGTCGGAGTTCGAAGTTTTCGTCGCGACTCCCGTGTTGATTTCCTCGCGTTTCGAAATCATCGTCGCGAATCAAAAGGAGGAACGAGGGAAGGTCATTTCACGGATCGTCGTAGGTCGTTGCATAAGAATTCGCGAGGTGTGACGACTTTTTTTCCTCTCTCTCTCTCTCTCTCTCTCTCTCTCTCTCTTTGATCGACAGTCGGAGGTGAAGCGAACGGCTTCGTCGAGCCGGGTTCACTGGCACCTTCGACCTTGGCGAAGCGAACGCGACCTTACTCAAGGCTGTTTTGCAACTTTAGGCGAGAGGAGCGTCGTTGAGACGCGCGTTGGCAGTGCGAGCGTACGTCTCTCGCGATCCCTCGGAATTCTTTACCTCTGGCAGTTTCTCTCTCTTTCTCTCCCTCCCGCGTCTCTTACGACGTCAGAGGCAGCCGCATAAATCAGTTGTCTCTCCGTCGCGTTGAAACGGTACCTCGAGAAAAAGAAATAAAACAGATAGCGACGAATAGCGACTTCTCCCTCTGCGTTCGCGGCCGACGAGAGAATCCGTTATTCCCAAACCAAATATGCGAAGGATGGACGTTTCATTTTGCTTCCGGGAACCGCACACATTAGGAAAGGTCGGCTTCTGGAGAGACCGGCGGTTTGTAAATTCTCGAAATCTTTCGTACCCGGCTCTAAGACAGTTTAGAAATAAGCTCTTCCAGACGTACGTAGACGTTTGCCCCTTCCCTCTGTCCTCCATTTGACACGCAGTTACGTAGTCCGACCGTTAGCCAGTCCTCTCTCTGACGTATGAATTATCGCCGTCGCCGCCGTCGTCGTCTGGCACGCTACGTTTACTTACTTGGTTTCGTCATCGCCGCTAATAAACGCGACGCGCGAGTTAGATCTGTGCGAATTAAAAATCACACGCGTCGACGACACCTATACATCTCGCTGGCGATCCGTAGCGCAGATCTCTGACCAGTTCCCTTTCCCTTTCTGTTCCAGATGTACTAAGAAGACAAATTATGGTGGCAGAGTTTGTCGCCCGCCAGAGTGGATCGCCCATCAATGGTGAGACCGCGTGTCTGAACAGCAACATGCCGGCCACGCACACAATGGCCCATAGCGGCGGTCACGGTGCGCCCCACGGTGGGCCCCACGACGTCCACGGACCCTTAACGGTGCCCCTTACCACGCATCCCGGCCATCACGGCGGACCACCAACTGCGATTCAGCAGCAGCAGCAGCAGCATCAGCATCAATCGCAGCAGCAGCAGCAGCAGCAGCAACAGCCACTGCCGCCGCCGCCGCAGCATTCGCCCCAACCGCCGCACCATCATCATCACCACCACCAGGACCAGCAGCCGCAGCAACAGCAGCAGCATCATCACGACGGGCCGCAGGGGCAGCACCCGGACAACTACGGGCCCAACTTCGACATACGGAAGGAGCTGTTCTCGCAGCGCAAGCAGCGCGAGTTCATCCCGGACAACAAGAAGGACGACAGCTACTGGGACCGCCGCAGGCGCAACAACGAGGCGGCGAAGCGGTCGCGCGAGAAGCGCCGCTTCAACGACATGGTCCTGGAGCAGCGGGTGATGGAGCTCAGCAAGGAGAATCACATCCTCAAGGCGCAGCTCGAGGCGATACGCGACAAGTTCGGGATCTGCGGCGAGTCGGTCATCAGCACGGAGCACGTGCTGGCCGCGCTGCCCTCCGAGCCGACGATCAGCGTGAAGCGCGCGAAGCTACCGGCGTCGGCGGCGCTCCTCTACGCCCGCACCCCGAGCCCGGTGCACACGTCGGTGATACATCAGCCGGTTAGCGGCGCCCGCTCGCCGAGATCGCCGGCCCAGCTCTACGTGCCCGAGACGACCGCCTATCCGGAGACCGAGAGCTTCCAGTATCCGTACTCGCACGCGGCGATTCATCACCTGGACACGACGAGCGCCCTGAACCTGTCGTCGCGCGGCCGCCGGGCGCAGTCGCCGTTCGAGCTGTCGTCGGGCAGCGGCGACGAGGCCGGCGGCCCGCAGATAGGCGTCGTGGGCTCCCAAAACAACCCGGCCGCGAACAACAGCCTACCCCATAAGCTCAGGCACAAGTCGCGCATCGGCGACAAGGACGCCGCGAGCGCGCTCCTCGCGCTCCAGGGGATCAAGCAGGAGCCCGGGCCGCGGGCATCGCCGCCCTGGGACGAGGGCTCCAGCGACGAGCGCGACTCCGGGATCTCGCTGGGCGCCGAGTGGACCGCGCCGACCACGGTCCCCACGGTCTCAGACGACCGGGAGGTCAAGATGAAGCTGGACCGTCTCGCCTCCGAGGTCGCGTCCTTACAATCGATATTCCGCCTTGGGAAACCCGTCGGCGCGGCGGTGGCGGCCGCGGCGGCGGACAGCCTGGTCACAGGTCACTCCGCCGCCACGGTCAACGGACCGTGAAGGACGCGGCCTCCCTCCTCTTCTGAGGATCACTGAGAGTCCTCCCCCTCCTCCCTTCCTCCTGGCCGGATGTCGGGATCCTTGGAAAATTGGGAGACACGGAGAGACGCCCGCCGTCCGGAGGAGGACGTCGTGGGCAAGGGCGACGGACCCTCGGACCGTCGCGAACAACCAATTTGATCGCGCCGAGCTGGACATCGTGTTTGCGATCGAGCGAGGAAAGGGGATTCCCCCCGAAGAAATACTTGGCGATTATTTTAAGGACGAAGAGAGAGTTTTTTTTTTCGCGTGCCGCGGTGCAACGCGAGCAGACCTGCGTGTAGTGATCAACCTACGTTCGTCCGACTCGACGCTGAGGCAAGAGCAACCCTTGCGATTACCGATCGCCGGCGATCTGCTCGTTGCGCAGCGGGTCATCGATAATAACGGGCGGGAGAGACGCGGCTGCGTCTCCGCGAAAAACTTTAATCCTTCGACCCGTGGGTCACGTTTATACCTCCCTCTCCCGGGACGCGCGAGGGTTTCTCTACCGATGAAACTTTTACCCTTATTGTGATACGCGAGAGACGTCAGTTTGAAAAACGAATCCCACCCTCGACGGGTTCGGCTATCGGTCGAAGGGTTAAAGTCGTTCCTCCACTCTTGGTTCCGAGGCGAGGTGGAGTTAGGCGATTAAGAGCCGACGCGATACCTTTGTAGCCCTGTAAGTTATGTTGTAAGACTCCCGTAGGCTAATCGTTCTTCTATTATTACCATTATCGTTAGTGAGTGAGAGAGAGAGAGAGAGAGAGAGAGAGAGAGAGAGAGAGAGAGAGAGAGAGGAGAGAGAGAGAGAGAGAGTGCTTGTCGATTCGAGCGTATATCGCGGCGCACCAAGGCATCGCGATCTGTATTACATGAAGTTTAATTGTTACACGCGAGTTATTCTCCCCCGATTGACGATTGGTCGCGCAACCGGCTATCTCACTACCATCGAATGTCTCACAATACGATTCGTTCCCGCGTAGCGAGGCAGGGATTAACTTCTTCCTTCTCCTCTTGTTCTTCTTTTTTTTCTTCTTCCTACACTTTCATTATCATCGTCTCCTTCCTATCTCTCGCGATGACGACGTCTCGCGCAGCGGAGAGTTCCGAGGCGCAGCTTCCTCGAGTCACAATTATTTATTCGCCCAGAACCGACCGAACCTTCGCGCACACCCGCGCGATTATTGTTGAACGTCGAGAACTTTCGGAAGCGATGTCTACTTTGTTCATTCCGAATTCGCTCTTTTCTCCTTTTTTTTTTCTATTTATTGCTTCTTCCGAAAGCCATTCCTGCAAAACCTGAACGAAGCTCCACGAATCCCCGGGGTTGTCTTCTACCTTGTTTCTTCTTCGTACCTTCGGGGTTTCCCAGATTCCATCCGAATCCGCGCTGGTCAATCCTGGACTTAAATCCCCGCGGACGCGGAGGGTGAAAGGAAGAGTCCGCATTCACACGCCAAATTTTTCCTCGCGACTCTTGCGCGACTGTCCGTCGTCTCTCCTTTTTTTTTTTTTTTTTTATACTTTTGCTATCTAAATCCACGCTACGGTCAGTGTAGCGGCGAGTGTCTGTATATATGTATATGTAGAGAGAAAGAAGAACGAAAGTACATCTGTGTTACAAACGCCGGACGAGGAAAAAGAAAAAAAAAAACGCTAAACTTTGATGTATGTACAATACAATCGCCGCGGAAAGTCCTCTCGGAAGGCGGAATTTAGTGCGTATTTCAAGTATTAAGCGAGCCTATAGGTATATGTAATATATATTTACATAGCATATACTTGCAAGAAATATATATATTATACGCATATATATATTTTTTTCAAATTAATGTATTTTTCGATATCATTGAAACGAGCTGTAAAACGCGTGGCACAACGCAGATTTGTGCTCGATTACGTGCCGTTGCAGATTCCGAAGGTGGTGCGAGGAGTTATGTAATACGGTGAGGCAGAGAGAGAGAGAGAGAGACCAGTCGATATTGAAATTGAGATCGACCGGGGCCGCCGACCGTAATCAAAGCGTGATTTTTCTCGCGTGCGAGCGCGAGGAGAGAAAGGAAACAGAAGGATAAAATGATAGTGGAACAAATCGGTGACGTGAAGAAAGAAAACCGGCGATATTTTGCTGATCACTGTCCCCGCTAATCGCGATCAACCACATTCGTTTCTACCACATGTGATACGCTATAGAGCGATAGAGAGAGAGAAAGAGAGAGAGAGAGAGAGAGAGAGAGAGAGAGAGAGGCGCGGATCGACGTTAATCCAAGAGCAACCGTAATAGCGAAGAGGCATCTCTATTTATTGTACACTAATCGCCTATCTGTTATATACGGCGGAGAGCGTGCGACGACGAGGACGAAAAAAATTAGAGCTCAACTGCAGTGAGAGAACTTTCCCGCAGAATTTATTCGTAGGATGTCATAAATATGGCTTTCAAAGAATTTCATACATGATAACAATAACAACAATAACTTTATTGTGTGTATAATAATAATAAAATTATATTGCAGAAGGTACAAAATGCTACAAACACAAAATTATTGCTCAATCAATAATGCTGCTTGCAAACTTGACATCAAATTACTAATAAAAGTTAAAAGGCAACATGATGATAATGAAGTTCTTCAAAATCCATATTGTCTCACTACCATAATTTGGATAGTAAATTCTAAAAGAAAAATCTCCTCGCAAACGGCGTTTTGAAGTCCCCTCTCGCGAGACGATCCGTTGCGTCCTCAGTGGACAGGATCTCGTCTTTATTCCTCTTGCCCCTCTGTAATTTTTTACTTTACTCTTCCCGGCGTGAATGTTCCATATATTCTGTAAGATTGTAAATTCTGCGGTCAGCGTCAATGAACATGCAACAGTCTCGCGCGAAAGGAGACTTCGAACGCCGCTAAGACACCTCTTGATCTTCCTACAGAAAATAAGTTGTTCTTTCATATTAAGTAAATATATTTTTTTAGTATCATTTTCTATATTTAAATAAATATTAGCAAGCATAAAATAATTTCCTTATATATTACGAAATATTTCTTTAAATGATACTACAAAATATATTCACTTAATATTAAAAAAGAAATTTTTCAGCTCAACCGAGCGGATGTAATATAAAATGTGAAATCCACGATGTCGATTAAAGCACTCAGATACAACGTAAATAAAGCAATAAAACATTTCGCAGTCATCGTCGTCGTCGTCGTCGCCGAACTCCGACACACTGCAAAGGACGACGTTCGCCAGCAACACCGCCGCGTTTCGCTTGTCGCGTCGCTTGTAAAATACCGAGAGTGCCTGTTGTAACGACGAAGTCACAGTGTGCGCTTCTCGCAAGAGAGAAGGAAACGAGGATGCTGCACCACGTGTAAATACGTTGTCTTCTATTGTTATAACTAACGAGCGCCCGCGATTTTCGCAATCAACGTCGACGACGAGGTCTCGACCACGGTTCCAGATTTTTAACACGCTCTACATAGACCCAGATACACAACAAACCAAACATACACACACCCCGATTACTCGCGCATCTTTGCCTCGCTCGCCCCGAAGACGGTCAACGATAACGCGACACGATCGTCGCGAGAGAGAGCCAAACACGTTACAAATTTGTATGTACATATAAACAATCGCACCCCTTTTGCCAAAAAGCAGTTACGAGGACCGCCGGAGCGTCGGCCGGAGAAGGAACGACACCCTTTTCCTCCCCCTCGCACCTTCTTACCTTTTTCCTTCACTTCTACTCTCTCCTTTCCCTCCCCTTCCCAATTGTGCCCCGCGAGATCGTTCGCGCGCGTTTCGACTACAGTTCCTATATGCACTATACTAACGGTAAAGCGACTTAGAGGCGAGGATCGATGACCCGTCGTCCGATTTACGATTTAAAAAGAAAACAAACCGTAATTCCAACCAATCGAATAAGCTTGGTTCTCCTTTCTCCGGCTGCTCGGAGATGCGAGTATTTAGACTCTAAGGGACATATCCACAGCGCGTGTAGTGTACTTGTATATGAATACCGATAAATAAATATTTTCAATGTTTTTGACACAAGAACCTATCTTCAGTTCTTTCTTTCTTCTTCTTCCTCTTTATTCCTCCCTATTCAATAATTTGCTAAGAAAGATCACCAACATTGCTCTTTCAATAAGTTATATATATATATATATTTCATATGAAATTATTAATTACAAAAAGATAGATAGTTTCGAAAAAAGTAAGCGAGACTATGACAAGCATAAATACCTACTTTTGAACAATTAAATACCACGCGTGCGAATATTATACAAAGAATATAAAAAATATATATGTATACACATTGTAAAGTAGTTTGTACAGTATATAAGAAGCAACGTGTCTACTCATTGACGTAGCATCTGAGTCGAAATCAACTCTACAATCGTCTAAAATATATTTCCATTATGCTAAAAAAAATATAAATATCGAGTTAATGATTTTGAAAGGAGACTATTCGGCAGATTACTAACGTTGATATAACAAATTTGGAATAAATCTACCAAAAAAGAAGAAAAATATAAACATAAAAAAGTCATATGAACATAAATAATGTCCCGTTGAAAAATTATCATATTTCATATTTCTAAGAATTTTTCAAATTTTAAACATATAAAGATTTTAAAAAAATCAACATCTTCAGATTTTGTAAACTTTCTTCAAAAATAAATAAAAAATCCTAGAATATTTTAGAATTTACATATATTTATAAAAAATTCTAGAAAAAAAAATAAAAAACTTTTCCTAGTACTTTTAAAATGATTTTCAATTTATATTTAAAAATTTCAAAAATATTTTTTAAAAGTTATAAAATTATACAGAAATTCTGCAAAATTGTATGAAAAGAATTCTAATAAAAATTTTCACAAGGGCATTTCAATATTTTAAGTTATTACCTATAAGAATAAATCAAACGATGTTCATATGACTGTTTTCTTCTTGTTTCTCGTTTCGACTCTAATTCATTCTCCAAACATATAATTCTAAATTACTTTGTGTTGCATCATTATGTATGACCCTTTGTATGATTTTTTTGAAACTATCAAGTTTTCATATGTGTTTCGTATATGCTCATTATAAACAATCCAAATAGTTCCGAATCGACGGAATGATGTCCTAAGGTTAAAATTTACATAGTTACAGATTACTTTCGTTTTTTACATTTTGTTCTACCACGACGTCTGCGTGACGAATTTTGACGAGTGTCTGACTTCTTTGATGACCTGAAAATGAATCGAAATTTAATTTCAGAAAAACAGTTAATATAACAGGCCAATGTTAATAAATACTTCATTTGTTGGCGTTGTGAAAATTCCAAGTGATTAAATAACAACAATCGACTAGAAATACGCGAATACGCACCTGTGAACTCTATTCACCGAGACAGAAGAATGTTTCTTTAATGTTAGATGTTGCTGGACCAATTCCGCCAGTTTCCCTTGCTGGGCGAGCATCGAGAGGAAGGTGCAAATAAATTCATCGTAATTATGCGTTCTCCGGCAATCGTCAATCTGAAAGATTTATACGATTCCTACACAACTGCTATATTTCCGTACATCTTATATACATACATTGCTCGGCAAATATTACTAGAATTAATTACGGGTATAAATTAACTTAATCGCAAAAAAGATGGGATATCGTGGCGGTTAACTGCAACCTTTGCCATTAAAATAGCAAGCGCTTCGTGATCGTGCGTAAGACCGACCTTGTACTTGTTTCTTTTATCGTTCTCGTCCTTCAGGCTGGTCTCGCACACGCTGATCTCGTGCTCCAAATTCTTCAGCAACGCCAGGAGATCCTTGGGTGCGAACGTGTGGGTTCGAACATTCCGGATACTTGGAGCACAGCTTGGGATCGATTTTTTCGACCTTCTTCTCCTCCGTGACCGTATCGCCGTTGCTGGTCTTTACTCTTGCGTGAGGGATTCTGACCTCGCCCGACAAACAAACCTTCTTGTGCAAGTGACCGCTGTCGGAAACCAATCTTTTCCCCGTTTATATTAATATTCCCAGAGAACGGCCTGTGCAAACACGATATTTCGATATGTTAAGTTTAAGCAGATGAGAATTTATTTCGTATGAATCGCGTAAATCTGAGACTTACTAAGACCCGCCTCGTTCTTCTCGTCGCCAGCAACTCTGATTACCACGAAACTTCTTGAAATCCTTCGTTGACGTGGGACTGCTCTGTCCGGATTCCATCCCCAAGCTAGAAAACACCAAGGTACTCTAAATTTCCCTTTCTCTAG
>NW_023415881.1:0-29084 GCF_013373865.1 Monomorium pharaonis | reverse complement strand
CGACGTATCGGTGATCTTTTTCAAACCGTACTTGCGTAATGTCCCAATAATGATACTCGCGCGATGCCATGACGCACGACCGTAAAACAAAAACCCGGCTTCGACACATCCACCACGGTGGAACCAACCCTACGTTGATCGATCTGCTTCTTCGAGTTCTTAGGGCCGTAGAAGATTCCATCGAGCTCCGGCCACAGCGCACGGAACTCGTCCGGGTGCAGACTACTTGGCTCGTTGCGACGTTGGCGCTGGTGAGCGCGAGTGGGCCGACAATCTGAGCGACGCTGCGCACGAATTGTCGTTGGGTACGCGGATACCCACGGTGTCAAGGCCGGGGTTCAGGGCGTGGTTCAGGGCGCGCGTGCGCCGCAGGCATATCGTGTACGGCCGGGAGCAGACTTTCCAGCATGCCGGCGGCACGTCGTCCAGGCAGCCCCACGTACCTACCATTGACATTGCTCAGGCAGATCGCCAGCGGCTTCCCTCGTCCCGCCGCTTGATCTCGTACAGCCGCTGAATAGCACACGAATTCGCACCCAGGCAGGCGAGACGTAGACCGTGTCCGTCGGCACCGCGATTACCTTGCCCTGCCGCAGCAGCTCCGCCGCGATTGCGACGCTCCGGTCGCCGCCGCAAAAGAAGTGCTTCTCCTCTGGCATCTCGCCTCGAGCATCTTTAGCTCTCCTGGCCTTTTCATTATGACTTTCATGGGACCCATGGAAATAGGGCTCATGATACATCGAATGCTCGCGGAATCCAAAGCTGGAATGGAGAAGAAAAATATTAGATCTTATGTACATTGTTTATTTGTTTGAAAATGTAAGTGTTAAAATATACAAATTGTTTGAGAGAAATTAAAAAAGATCAGTATGACGAATTAACATTCTTAGTTAAATCAAGTTTGACATATAATGTAAAAATACATTTCTTATAAACTTAACTGTTGCTTAACAATGGCACAAATTCACTTTTGTTATTTATAAAATCAAATTTTAACTTAAGCAGACATTTCAATAAGAACCTTTTTTTCTCACAAAATTTTTAACTTTATGTATTACTGTAAAAAGCATAAGAAAATGTTCAAACAATTTCCTTATCAATAATCCCATTTTTGCATGTCACAATTACATAAATCAACTTTATTCTTTTACTATTTATATATTTGTTTTACAAGTTAACCCACTGTCTGTATACTTATTTTCACTAACACAGTCTGTACATTGACACCTTTTTGTCCTGCCCTTTTTTTAGTTAAATACATGCAAAAAATCTAAAAAAATTCCTAATTACTTTTGAGTAACTACAATTTAAATTTTAATAGTTATTTTGATCATTTATTAAAAGGAAGTCAAGCTCCATCTATCAGTCTTGTGGTTATACAAGTGAAAAATTTTGCTTATTCCCTTTGGGATCAGTATAAAAAGGAGAGTTAATTTTATTGTACAGAATTTCTGATAAAAAAATTAAAAATGAGAAAAAATAGTGTATTATAATACTGTGAAACCATTTTTCTTTTAACAAATTAATTCTTTTATTTAAAAAAGTAAATAAATGTAATTAAATATAAAGAAACAATGTGCATGTTATTATGGATCAAAATTTTATTAAGATTACAAGTTTTTTTTTCATAAAAGATATTTCAACAATTATATAGCACACAATAAGTTCTCTTCTCAATTTATTATAATTGACACTTCCTGTATATTCATAAAAATTTAAGTTATCCATCTTTGACTTTGCTTTCTGTCTGATGCAATTCCAATATTTCATAGTAAGCCAATTCTTTTATTATATTCCTAATCTGAAATTTTTTTAAAACATTTTGCAAAATGGCGAATGAAAATGACTCGTTCCATTTTCCCTTCCCAAATCAAATTCTGCAATCATCAGGAATTAATTGCTCGGTTACCTTCTGCAAGTTAATCGACCCGCCACTTGTAACTGCATGAGCAGCATGTGTAAAGAGCGTCATAGGCTCATCGGCAGACCGTGTCTGCCTCTGTTCGAAGTAGGCACGTGATGTGAGCACTTGGGGCAACGCTCCTCTGTCGCCTGCTGACCCAACAACGCGGACTTGGAGTCGAGAATGTCGGCGAGCTTCTTGCCCATGAAATAGGTGCGCGATCTCAAGCCCTGAGACGCAAAGGGGAAATGTTAGATATTAAGTGTAGAAATTAGAATTAGAATTAGTTTTAGATCAATTTCCTCAATAAGCATCAAGCAAACCGCACGATGAAAGAGTATTAAAAATTATAAATAGAAATTAAAGTTTGAAAATAAACTTTTTTAATAAACAGTATAAATATTTTTGCAATAAATAAATGTTCGTTACGGCACACATACATTTACGCCTTAGTCATGTTCGTTACGCGTGACGTCATTGAGAAAATAATTCTAAAATTCTAATTGCTAGCATTTGACGTTCTTCCATTGCGCACGGGGCCTTACCTCCTTGCTTATTTGATATATGTACGGACACGTGGACACGCGAATCGATTCCGATCGGAGACAGGGCCCGGCGTGTCCACCCGGACCATGAGAAGATTAGCGCAGAACGGACAGATCGCAGTACCATTCTTCATTCCCAACCGTCACGCGTATTCTATCGCCGAGATACCGTATCCCTTTTCTCTCTAGAGTAAAATAACAAACGTTCAAGTTCGTTTTCGTTGGTTAAAGTTCACATCCCCACGCCTCACGACTCTCACACCGCAACCCAGTCACCGACCGACCGAGCAATGATGCAACTGAAGGTGAATTCACACCGAGCTGCAATTAGACGCTTCGAAAACGATCCTTGATTGGTCAATTCGTAAAATCTTCGTCTCAATTGGTCAATCAAAACGCTTGCGCCTTCACGTGTGTGTTCTCACAAGAGCCGGATCTAGGTATTCGTCTATTCACAGTTTAAGTTAGGTGGCATTTGGCGGTATTTCGCGCGGGAGGATTAAACGATCCGCTGCGCTTGATATTTCGCGAGATATTTCGAGATTCGACGACGTGATTTTCCCTCAAATCCCTTCGCAGCCGATGCTTCGACGCCTGCCGAAAGAGCGTCGTGAGAGCTGCGAATATGTCGCGGTTATCGGAAAGGATCGCCGACATCCTGAAGCTAGCCGACAGCACAAGAGTAACAGATAAGAGGGTAACCATTGTCACCGCTATTAACCGCTTGTTATTTGATTGTCATTGATCAAAACTCAAAGACGTCAAATTTTCGTCCTGTGCCTAATTTGACCTAATCGGAAAGTTAAACGTAAACATTCAATCTGTCATTTGAAATTCGATGTAAAACATACGAATGGTTCTCTCGTTTGCAGACACTTTCGCCTCGTCAGTTTACAGTGCTATTGTTTAAAACAAAGACTTAAGTTTCGCAGTATACAGTTTTTTAAATCAGCTGCTCTTTCAAAGCTATATCAAATTTCTACGAATGTTGGCCAAACAATTGGTTGAGGAATCTGATAAAAGCATGTTCCATTAGTTCCTTGTATCACACCTTGTATTTCCTTTTATTTCATAATGAGAGTCTGTCAACTTTTAGCGATGCATATCCGAGCTGTTGGATTTATATCAAAACGACGACGTTCTCCAGGAAATATGCCAAAATACAGAGAGAAAAGCTCAGGGAAAGGCCAACTGGCCTTATCTCATATACACTGCCCATAAACTGATTACTGAAGTAGTAAGTAAAATCTCATAATTTATATAGAATATTTTCTCTCAATAACATTTTTGAATTATTTGTATATATTTCTATTTATCTTTTTATATTATATAAAAGCATCTTTTAACATTTTGTTGAATAAAATTAATCTAGGAAGCAGAGAAGCCTGGTAAAGAAACAAATGCTAAGAATAATGACAGACAGTCTCTCAGTAATTTCGTGATTGACACAATTCGCCGAGCCAATGAGAGGTCAGCTGTGTTCCTGAGAAGCAGTGACATAGTTGCTATGATACTGCAGATATTAGATTCTAAAGTTTATGTGCATTATCAGGATACATATCTAAGGATATTGGTGAAATATATACTGCCCAAGAGTATAAATCACAGAAATATCACGGCAGATCAATGGAGAGAGAGATCTATTGATTGCTTGCACCAAGCTGTATGGGAAAGCACACCTCCAAAACCACAAAGTGTTAGATGGATTGCAAATGATTGTCGATTACTCTTTCCCACACACAAATTTACTTCCTCACGTGAAGAATATGCTGTTGTTTTTAGGTACACTGAAAATTTTAATTAACTTAGTTATTCTAAACTGTCCTGAAATATTAATGTTAACAGACAAAATAATATTCTACATTGTTCTGAAATTAATGTAAAGTAAAATTTCATTTTAGAAAACGTTTTCGAAAATGTCAAAGCAAGCAACGACGAGCAATTAATGGAGTGTTTCTACAAACTGAGCAGCAGTGTGTGCAAGCAGATTACAACGGAATCCAAATTGCACTCTGCAAGTTCAGCGAGAGCATATCAATGGATATTTACGTTTGAACGGTTCTGAGGAAAAGTACAGACTGTTATTGATCTTTCTACAGATTCACCATCCAGGGGGTATCTCCAGTCACGACGATGGCGCTTACGCATTTGATTGGGACAAGTGGAGAAGCTTGTTACGTAGCATGTTTCAGCTTATTCAGGAGAACTGCAAATTGGATGTGCAATGGTGCAGTTTCATCCAATTTGCCAGCGAAGGTATTTTTTATATTTACTAGTTATTTTATTGGTTTTATAATTTTTTCTAGCAGCATTATTTTATAAATTCAAAAATTCTTTTTCTGTATTGTTTAAATTAATTTTTTAAGTTGTTAATTTTAACTTAAGTTAGAAAAATAAAAAAATATCTTATACAACCTGAAAAAATTTGAATTAACAATATTAAATATAATTATATAAACTTTCATAGTTATTAATTATTATAAGTTTTTATTAATTATATGCACAACTACATTACCAAAAGATTTAGTTATATAATTGTTTAATTGTAAGCGAATAAGTTATTAATTCAACAAATGTTACATATGCAGTTATAAAACAGATAATGGACAACTCGGCAAGTTTTACTTGTTCCCTCGAGGGCTTTTATTCTCAAGCCAAACGCAGACGAACAATGAACAAAATTGAAAACATTGTTGACCTGGTAACAGAAAGTAATCCTGAGGAAGTGTGGCCGTTATTAAGAATTCTGACAGAAACATTAAGAAAGTATCCCCAATGTCTGAGGTCACAAGATCTCGCACCTTTGCTGCAACGTTTGACGGAGCTCGCTGTGTCTCGAGACGAGTCTATTATGAAAATTTGTATAATCTGGCTGCTGTCCTCATGGAAAACGAGATGTCTAATGAAGAGGAAATGCAGGATGCTACAATTCACTGGAGCAAGATATGGGACATGCTACTTAGGTACGTGCTCTAATTTTAATTTTTACTTTTTGGATACACTTTTGGATACACTTAAACTTAAAACAATTTGTGTATTGTCTATAAAAACTTTATTTCTAGATATGTAACATTTATTTCCAACATTTGCATTGTTATGATGTATATGTCCAATTTCAACAAGATTATTCTTGCAGATCTCTCGGAGCAAATCAAAACGAGGAATCGGGCCATTTGTTAATTCGCCGTTTTATAAGATACAATAGGATACCGAATGCTAATGCTCTCCTCAGATTGTACCTGACCAAAGCGATACGCTGGTCGCTGAATAGCGTGCACACGCTACGACGGCTGTGCGAGCGTATCTCTTTACCAGTGGACGCGTCCACGTCGGTACTGGATTCATCACCTTCGATGATGATGGCGCCAATCTGTGACAGGACGCGCCTGTTAGAATGGCTATTGAACATGCCATGGCAGAAGCTGGCAACGCGACTGTCCGTCGATGCTATCGAGGACATCTGCACGTTATCGGTAAACCTCGTTTTGAGCTCTCGTCACAGACAGAACACCAGGATGGAGCAGAAATCCTTGCAGAGTCGCAAGGAGGCGCATACAACCACTTTTGTACCACATCGAGATATCCATTTGACTGACCTCTCGCAGCTTTGTCACGCGTCTTTAATATTCAAGGTGGAGTTGTTAGTGAGTTCGAAAGACGAGCGCGTTGTACGAGATTCCGGAATAGTACTGTCCGACACTGGAAGTCCTGTCGCCTATGTGCAGGAGGTGCTCAACTTTCTGAGAAAGCAGATGCATGACTTTATTCGAGAAGAGGATGACAACGACGAAAATAAAAATACATTTGAAGTTTATATGATACTAATGAAACTAGCGTTTGTGGCGAGACTGCTGTCCGCTCTGAAGCAGCTTGGTATTCTTACAATGGAGGATACCGGCAGTTATGGTTTACTAATCAATGTGATGGAAAAGCAATTGAAAAGTAGCTTCGAAATTCTGACGAAAATTGACTGGACCAGGTACATAAAATTACATACAAATTTTAAAAAAATTCTTTATTTTCTCTACATTAACAGATTTTATACTGTACTTAAATTTTATTGTTTTTTATTTACTATTTCTAGCTCTAAGTCGTACACTATTATTTTTATTACATTAAATACTTTCTCGCAGGTGCAAAAACGTGTATTTGTTCAGCATAACTAAGGCACTGAGAATGCTCTATGGAGCGACCTACGATACGGAAATTGCTAAAATAATCGTATCAGCCTCTACAGTGGACATGATAAGAAACATATTTGATCTGATGAATCTAGATGACAATTATTGTAGTTACGATTATTACGAAGATAACGCTCAGGTAAAGGAAACTATGAGTTCTTGTGTAACGAATTGATTTTTGTTACTTGTGCGCCGAAGTGTGGTCCTTGAGTGAATTGAGAGAAACAGATTATTTTTCGTGTACAGATAACGAAATGTACTATTAATAATCAACTCTGATATTCCATCTTTTCTCCAGGGAAGACGCAGACGTTCATACAACACATGTCTAGAGACGTCGAACCCGAATCCGAGTCTACCGCGCGAGGGCGCGATTCGCCTGTACATCGTGGAGGCCTTATCATCTTTTTGCGCTTTGCATATCGACAAGGACATCGACTGCTGCAAGTCCATGTTACAGAAGAAGATAATGCACAATCTGCTGACCCTGCAGCAAGACTTTACGAGCCACGTGGACTCCAGGATATCGTTGACAATCCTCGAGTCGCTCGCCACGCGCGATCACGACGAGATCCACCGAGAATGCGCGGATGAACCACTGGAATTTCTGATGGAATTATGCCAAAAGGGTTGTAAAGACGAGAAATCGTTGCGACAGCTGTTGCATCTACTGCCATATTTCTTTGAATACTCAATCAAACGCGGTTATTCGCCCAGACTAATCATCCAAACGCTCGAGCAGCTTCACAAGCGCATCTACAAACGAAACTACAGCGTTCTCGTGCATACGAGCTATATGAAGTGCGCGTGCAGCTGCGTACAAATCGATCCAGACTTCTCGTGGAGTCACGTTGGCGTTTCTGATAACAACGATGACGTTCTGATGATACTTAACAGCATCCTCAGTTACATCGACGATGCGCTCTTTGTGCTCCGTTCACAAGCGGTGCGATGCTTGCAGGAGCTGCTGTCCCTTAGAAATATCGCTTACAAATGGAAGGAACGGATTTTCGTCAAAGTAGAGGAAACTGTGTTCAAACTGCTTGATGAGACAGCTCAACAATCGAATTCCAATTCGCGAAAGTATGAACTTAAAATATAATATAAGAAGATATTAATATTTGGAAGATACTAACATTAAAATAAATTAGACATATTTTTTTATAAATTATTTTATAATACAATTTTTATTATTTTTATTTTATAATAATTCTTAATACTCGTATACATGGTTCAAAATAACATTTGTTGTAATTTTTCTTTTTTTTTTAAATTCTTGTGAAGTAGTAACAGTTTGATAGAGAGTCAACTGCAGGATGAAAGGGAAACCAGGACGGTCACCGCGTTGATCGCGTTAGCCTCCATAGTATGTGCCAGTGGAGTTCTTCAAGGTCGCGCCCTGTGTGCGTTATTGCGATTGACAACGGAAAAGGAGGTGAATGTGCAGATGGTGCGGAAGGTCCTCTTGGCAGCAGCACGGCACACGACGACATACGTGTCACTCATTGAGGATAACTTAAACTATCTGCTTACTTCCTGGATTGAAGACGCCCATTGTCTATTGCAAAGCTTTCCGTGGACGCTCGTGGGTATGAATGCATTTACTTGATACAATATTGATACATGATAAAAATTGTATAAAGAATTATTTACTGATTTAATATTAGTATTATAAAACTTTTTAAATAGATTTTTATCAACATTTTATAAGATTAAAGATAAGATATTTTGATAACATACAATAACATATAAATTACTATTGATTCGATTATTTTAATTAATGTAAGTTAAAATGAGGATTAAACTTATTCTTATCAACAGGATGCGAGACTATCAACGAGTTCTTTAAAAAGAATATCAACTGTATCGTCCCAGTTCTGTTGCGTACCTCAGATATTGACGAAGCCATGTCCTTCTGCACAAATCATGCCGGTGTGGCTTTCAACCAGGTCTTCGAGGATGCTTTTCCATCCTGCTTTGTGTGGCTTATATCACGTGCCGTTGTATTCGACAGTCCGGCTGTCGAAACGATGCGCAAGATGATAAATAACACGGACGAGTTCGCGGACACGCGCAGTTTCAATCATCTGTTCCGTTCTCGCTTGCAGGACGTTCTTATAGAACTGATACGGCGATTGCATGATGAGGGCGACTTTAGCCGCGTTCTCTCGATTTCATCCGGATGCTTTCCGGCGATGGATCCGCCACACTTCTCGCGAGACATGCTAAATCTCTGCTTCAATTATCTAGAATCACACAATCTCCTGAACACGCGCGTGCTGGTCGTCCAGCAACCAGCGACACTACAGAAAACGCTATTGCAGCTCGCGAGCGCCGTGCACTTATCGCGCTCCCGCGAGGACAAGCTCAAGCGGCTGCATCAGTACACGTACTTCTGCTTACGGTTGACGCACGATTTCGCAAATCCTGTCTTCAACGAGATGGCCGCGTTCCTGATTCGGGACATCTGCTACAGCCTGTTGCATCTGATTAGAAATGGTGGCGACGGCGACGAGACGCTCGTCACGGCATGCTGCAGGTTTCTAAACCTGTTTCTGAGACAAGCTCTGCCAACGAGAGCCGCGGAAGTCCAGGATGTTCTTCGGTTTATCGTGGCAAACTTGATCGGCCTGGCGCAATCGAAACGAGCAGCGTCAGTGAGATCGCCACGAGTCTGCTCAGATTTCTCGTGGTAGAGCAAAAAGACGTGCTACGAGAGGCCATTGCGAAACTCGGCTCGTTCCCGAATCACGAGGTTTTCCGGGATGCAAGGAAAGCCCATAACACTATCAGATCGGAGGATGGATCCGCACTACGTCTTGAGGATGAATTGGAGCGATTCTTGGACGCTATGAGCGAAGAGAACGCTGAGTGCACGCTCGAAGATCTTACAAATTTCACGCAACAGCTGTCGATGAGAAAAAGCGAGCTGCGAGAACTGCATCGAAAGTTGGAAAGACCGTATCCCGAGGATGGTGCTAGTATTCTGCATCGGTTAATATTCAAGTAAATAATGCATTTTATACTAAAATTTGTATTCTAAATAATTATTATTTAATTTCTTTCGGTATCTCTCTGACTTTGTATTTTTCATCTGTTACGGGATATTGTACATTTAAAAAAATTTACTTTTTAGACTCATCAAGCTAACGGAGTCACCTAATCCATGCGTGTCGATGGAAGCTACCAAGTGCCTTGGCGAGATAGGCCCGATGGATTCTACAGTAGCTCTACGACCTGCTGGAAGTCTCGTCCGAAAAGAGGATGATCCAATAGAAGCTCTGACCTATCGGTCGGTCGCGATGTTAACGAGCTTTCTCGTGGAGAACTCGGTTGAACTTCGCAAGGTTTCTATTATAATTAAATTTGTTATCTCAATTTCTCATCGCATTGTCATAAGCAAAACAAATTCTGTTAATATATATATTTTTATTTAAGTATGACGTTTTTTTTAAGAAATATTTTAAAAATTATAAAAAAAAAGAATATTTGTTTAAGGTGAGCGCCGATGCCCTTTACGCAGTGCTATCAACCTCCTATGGCCGTGAACTGGTTGAGAACTCGAAGGATCTATCAAATGTCCTCGAGTGCGCGCCTTTGAAGATTGACTACATTCGACCGTTTATTCACGGCCGTTACGTCAAACAGACGTCTTTCCACGTAGATACCACGAGATTTCGCACCATCATGAATCCAGAAAACACGCTGTGGACCGTCCAGAACGGCGACAGTTACGCGGAATGGATCATCAAAGTTACTTGTAACATTGCCGAGTGCTTCGCGGATTCCTACTTGGAGAATCTTCTCTCGGTCTGTCGCCTCAGCGTCGAATTTTGCGAGCTGATTCTGCCAAGAATCGTTTACCTCGTCATCCATGCAAACGACAGCTTTATCAATGCCATGTGCGATTGCGTCAATCAATTCTTCAGGTATTATTAATCAGGTATCATAAACGCTTAAGTAACAAAGGATTTAATGTTGTGAGACAGTCTGCTTGGAACGAAATCTACATATTTTTGTAAATAGCGAAGTATAAGTATTTTGTCGTTTTTCAAGTGATGTTATTTTGAAAAGAAAAGATTTAAATATTCTAAAATGTAGAAAAGATTTAAAATTTTTTAGATTTGAAAAAATTTAATCATCAAATCATATCAATTATTTACAGGAAACACTTTGCGCTTAATGAACCGGAGACCACCACTGCGTCACCAACATCGAAAGGCGACAGCTGCGACCAGAAGATCGTACGTCGCATGCTGGACATAGTGAACCACGTGCGTGCCCAGCTACCGGATGGTACGATCCTAAGGCTCAACTACATCTATCTAGCGAGAGCGGCGCACAAATGCTCCGCGTACTATACAGCCCTACTGTTCGCGCAACTCGCCTGCGAATTGATCTCGTCGGACTATCCGGACTTCAGCAATGATCCGAGGATCGATTACATCTACGAACGGCAGCCGGAGATCGGTCGGGTGTTGCAAAACATTATGCTGGACACCTATTTGAACATCAGTGATCCGGATGCGAAATCTGGCGCAGGATCGTCACACTTACTCGATCACGACTCTCGCGTGCAATACTACGCCCGTATCAATCGCTGGGACGAGGTCATGCTCGCACAGGATATCGAGCTGTCCAACCACTCGTCGGTGGCGAACGCCAGATTAGAGATGGCGAATGCACTGCACCACTCGGGGCTGCAATTCCTTCAATGGCAATTCTTAGGCAATAATTTGGATGAGAAATTTAGGTAAAATTTTAGTACATTTTATAAGTTCTATATAAAAATTTAATTATAAATAAAATTTAATTAATTATAATTTTTTTCAACATTTATAAATTTCTTCCTTTAGTTACGAATGTGCCTGGAGACTCGGTAAATGGAATCTACCCGTTAATGTTGCTAATTATAACGACTTTCAATCTCATCAGTTGCGACTGGAGTCGCTAGAGAACGCATTTCACGTGCATCATTATCACGCATTGAAGTGCTTTCACGAGAACGATCGGCGAAGCATAGATCGAGCGATCGAATGTGGCCGCATGAGTGTGATCAACGAGCTACGAGTGATCAGTCCGGAGAGCAGCAAGACTGTTAATCAAATATTGTCACAGCTACGGTTGTTGCGCGAGATCGAGCAGCTGAACTGGGCTGCTGACTTACCCGAGGAAAGGTATCCGCAGATTTTGCGACGTTGGAACGAGCACGAGATCAGTTCGACTGGTCAGTTTGATTATGTGGAACCGATTCTGTGGCAACGTATCACCATGTTTCGCATTCGTGAGTCCCTGCGGACAAACGTGAACGTGCAGAAGGCGTTTTTTGCCACTTGTCTGGGTCTGGCGAAAGTCGCGGAGACTCAGGGAAATTTCTCGGTGGCAACCCGAGCGCTGAGGACTCTTCAGATGCATCAAAATCTGCCTGTAAATCTGAAGAATCAATTGGTTTATCAAGAATCGCTCCTAGCGTGGATGAATAACGAGCAAGTGATAGCGCGTCGTCTATTACGTACTCTAATTGAAAAGAAGAACCCGAGACCAGATTTAAAAGCTAAGGCTCTACGAGTCTACGGTGATTGGATGGCAGAAACCAAGTCGGAGAATCCTCAAGCGGTGATACAAAAGTATTACCTAATATCCATTGAGATCAGCGAAGCTATCGATGAGCAAACGCCCGATGTTGTCAAAAATTACATGACACACAGGTAGAAAGATAAATTTAAATTGTTATTAATTGGGGACTTGTATACAACAACAGCGATTTACATTATTACTATATAAAATTTGTATACGAAATATTTAGATTTTCTCTTTCATAATGAATATTATAAATATCTACAGAAAAGAATGATCTTTCTTTTTCGCTTTATGTTACTTTTGTTAGGCAAGTTATTGGGTCCAACTTATTAGTTGATTAAATTAAAAAATAATTTGATTTATTTAAGGGTAAATTACTTTACATGCTTTTCATCTTAGGTTGCACTGGCACGTTTTGCCGACGCACAGTATCAACAGATTACCGCATACATGAATTCTCCAACATTCGAGGCACTGAAGGAATATGCTCATAGTAATACAAATAAAGTGGTCCAAGCGCAGATGATGAAGAACCAAGATCTTAGGAAGGCCGTAATAATCGATCAGAAGCAATCGACGAACGACGCGGCCGAGCTGAAGAATATCGAACAAGAGAGGCACAACTATCTCGCGCAGGCTCTAAAGTATTATTTAAAAACATTGTGCAGCAGCGAGGAGCACAATCTGCTAATCTTTCGACTAGTGGCACTCTGGCTGGATAACATGTACGATGACAAAGTGAACGAGGAGCTGCTAGACGAGTTGGACACCGTGCCGTCGTTCAAGTTTGTGCCGCTGGTACCGCAGCTGGCCGCTCACATAAGTAACGATTTCAAACAGCAACGTAGCTTCTCCGCACGGATCTTCCGAATCCTCGAACGATGCGCCCTGGAACATCCATACCATACCCTACCTGTGGTGCTAGCACTGAAAAATTTGCACAGCGATAACGAATACGAATCAGGTCCTTCGACAGTCGCGAAAAAGGAAGAGCGTCGCGTGCTAGGTGCCAAGAAGCTTCTCAGTCGAATAACCGACTCCTCCGTGCGGACAATTGTTCACGAGATGGAAAATCTATCGCGCGCATTATTGAGTTTTGCCTATTGGCAACCAAAAGGCACGTGTCAATCCAAAAACGCTTCCCAATAGCGCGGGACCAGCCGATATCAAAGGTATTTTTCCAACTTTGGTTCGATATCTTTTTAAGTAATATAGATCGCGATCCGAAATCTGATTTCAAGTCTATCGATTTTGCAGATCAAGAACCTAAACAACGTTCTCCTACCGACTCTGAGTTTACTTGTGAGACCATCATGCAATTATGTCAACGTGATCGGCATACATTCATATAAGGATTCTTGCGAGTTTGTCGGCGGCGCGTAACTGCACCTAAAAAGATCATCTGCGTTGGCACCGACGGTGTGCAGCGCCGACAATTGGTCAAAGGCAAGGACGACCTGCGGCAAGACGCAGTGATGCAACAGGTGTTCACTGTGATAAACACACTGTTACGCACTTGTAAGGAGACGCAACGGCGGAATCTACGTATCAGAACGTACAAAGTAGTGCCGCTGACACAAAGGTCGGGTGTACTAGAGTGGTGCGACAATACGGTGCCCATCGCGGCGACTCTGGTATACACGAATTCGGACGCGCCCGGCCTACACAAAAAGTACTATCCACAGGATTTGACTGCAAAAGCGGCCAGAGAAAAGTTGATGAAGGTTGCACAAGAATCAAACGAGGTAAATAATGAATAGACATCTTTCGATTTATCGGTTGCTAACAGTTATTCTTAAGGCATGAATTTTTTAGAATATATTTTAGTAAAAATTTTTTGAGTTTTTCAAATTTAATTGAATATTTGAAAATTTAATATTTTAAAGATTAAATTGTAATAACTTTCAATAATTACAGATTGAAACTTTTTTTTTAGACATTAACTTTTGAGATTTTGTTTTCAAATATTCAGCTCTTTAAATTCTATTTTTTTATCTAGGTGAAATTGAGGATCTTTCTTGAGTGCTGCAAACGTATGAAGCCAGCGTTTCATCATTTCTTCGAGGAGAAGTATCGATCGCCCGAGACTTGGGTCGAGAGGACTCTTACATATACGCGCAGCGTCGCCACAACATCTATCGCGGGTTATATTCTGGGCCTCGGTGACAGACACTTGAGTAACATTCTTATTGACGAACACACTGCCGAAGTGGTGCACATCGATTTTGGCGTTGCTTTCGAGCAGGGCAAGGTCCTACCCTTACCCGAAACAATTCCTTTCAGGTGAAATCATATGAATCATTTTGTCTGTGAAAAGCGCACCGGAGGGATATTTTATATTTTATTAGAATTTTATACATTAGTTTTTGTAATCTTTATTTAATTATTATTGATTTGTTATTCGTCTTATTGCAGGCTAACTAGAGACATCGAGGTTGCCATGGGTGTCTCCGGCATCGAGGGCACCATGAGGCGTAGTTGCGAGGTGACCATGACAATGCTGCGCGATCAGAGGCAGATTATCATCACCCTCCTTCAAGTTCTGCTATATGATCCACTCTTTACGTGGGCGATCACACCGGAAAAAGCTTGCAAGATGCAGAGCGATGTCGTAAAGCGATTCCTGGAAAACAGTGGACGAGGTAAGAAAAATTAAGACAGAGAACAATTAGTCTTTGAGCCACAAGACTCTGATTGATTCTGATTAATTATGACACAGCCTAATCCATTAAATTTTAACGCTTAAATCTTTAGCGCCCGTGGAAACCAACACGATCGCTAAGAGAGCTCTTTTGAGGATTGAGCAAAAACTGCAGGGCACCGAGGATGGTCTGGTGTCCAGCGTTCCCGGACAAGTCGAGAGGCTCCTACAAGAAGCCCGAGATCCCGCAAATCTGTGTCGAGTTTACTGTGGTTGGCAACCATATTTGTGAATACTAGTAAATAATTTTATACATGATGAATACTCGTAGGATAACTTTTTTATGTTTTATAATGTACAATTAAAAATATCTTTTTATACTTGTTGAAAAGTAAATTTTATCGATATTCAAATTTTATTCATGACTTATTTATGTTGTACAATGTGCTGGAAAAAATTGAAGTGAAACATTAATAAAATATTTAAAGGTATGTCTAAATAAATTTTATATAGTAAATAGGTATAAAAAATAGTGTTGATAAATAAATAAATAAATATATATATATTTACTGGAAATAAGATGTTTATATATATTTATCCTTAATGTTCATGACATAACAAAATAAATATCTTATTTCAAATAAATACATATAAATGTTAAATACTATTTGCATTTTTTATATTTACAACATAGAATACTTATTTTAAATAATTTTTATAGATACATCCTTTAAATAAAAATATTTCTATTTTAATTTTTTAGCTTTGATATTATAGCGCCTCAATAAATCGATGTATCGAAATAGCGAGACTCGAAGTTGTATTATCGATATATCGCCCTCGCGTTTGAATACGTTCTTATTAGTTGCATCGCGCATCTGATATTTCAAATTATTAACTGAAATAGATTCGTCTTTGAAAGACGAAGAAACAATGCACAACCCCAATGATTCCCCAAAAAAACGATGCGTATCTTTCCAAGAATCATCGAGGTTTGACGGATATGTAAAATGTCTTGAGTATATTTCTTATAGAATCTAAAAGATATATGTTTATGTGAATTTTCGTTTATTCATCGACAAGAATTGCGACGGTGACAATGTGGAAATAAATTCGGGATCGTGAAGACACGCAAGGCAGATTAATTGTGACGAGACAACAAAGTTCTTAATGTTCTATTCATTTTCGTCATCAGGAAGAAGCGCATTTCACTATGGCTGTGATGTATGCGTATATAGATCTATATAAAGAATAGATCTATATAAAAGTAACAATAATAATGATAATATATCCATGTAAAAAAATTTTTCTTTGTTATTTCATAAATTTACATTAATTTGCAAGTAAAACAAGTAAAATAAAAAAGTAACAATAATAATAATAATATATCCATGTAAAAAAATTTTTCTTTGTTAATTATTTCATAAATTTACATTAATTTGCAAGTAAAATAATTTATTTGAGTCATATATTAATTTAAAAAATTACATTTTAATTTAATATAATAAATAATGCTATTTAATAATTTTTGAGTTGAAATTTAATTTAATTTTAACGTAACTTAATTTGTTTTCAGTGTAACTTTTAACTATTTCAAATTAATTTTAGTTTATACTCCAATAACAATATCTATTATTAATTTTATTGAGAGACGCACATAACAAGAGCGATTATAAAGAGGAGGAAAAAAAAACGTCGCGGACAGTTTTGCACTTTGAAAGGTGAGGCGAGGCAACGCGCGCTCGAAAAGCACGATGCAGCCCCTAGAGCCATAAAAATGACAATAATAAGAGTGTAGGTGTAGGTGTAGGTGTGCGGCGTATGTAGCGCGCAACGCAACGTCGCCGTCACGTCTCCCCGACTCCTCGTCCTCGTCGAGAGAGAGACTCGTCATCGATTGCGCGCGCGCGCGAGGCGCAGCACTCGGGGAATTGCTCGCTCGCTCGCAAAGTTTCTCTGGAGGTAGGTAGATAGGTAGGCCGCGTAGCCGCGCCACACCATCGCCGCGCGATCGCCTCCTCGTCCTCGCGGCCCGCAGCGGAAGAGAAACGTTACGCGCTCGCGATTTTCGAATCGAACGAGAGCGAGCGAGAAAGGAGGCCGAGAGGGAAAGGGAGGGAGAGACAAACAGACGGACGTAGGTGCGGACCTGCCGAGGCGTCATCGTCGCCCGTCGCGCCTGCCACCCAAAGTGGGCCTTGTGGCCCAGGATCAGGCCAGTCGAGTCTATAAACCTCAAGCCACTCATCGGCCGCCGCCATCTTGCTGCTCGACAGAGAACGGTGACAGACACTGGCCTGCTGCTATCGGAGCAGAGCGGAGCGGAGTAGCGAGGGTAGGAGGGGAAAGCGAGAAGGAGACAGATATAAGTGGACGACGGTCCCTTCATGCGGTACGCCGCCTATGCCATCCCGTCGCCTATGCCTCGCTCCATGTACAATCGCAGCCGAGGATAATCAGAAGCAACGCAGAACAGCCTAAGAAGAGGAGGTGGTGGAGGAGGAGGAGGAGGAGGTGGAGGAGGAGGTGGTGGTGGTAAAGAGGAAGTAGTATCGGTCGCGCCGATACCAGAGTCGAGTGCTAGGTACACACAGATCTACACGTACACACATAGACAAAAGCGCGCGCGCGCGCACCTTCGTCATCGTCTCACCGTCGTTCGCCTCCACTCGCAATGGCAAATGGAGACGCCGAGGGAGCGAGAGATCGCTGCCGAGGACAGCATCAAGTTGGCTGTAGGTTTCGGCCGCTGAACGACTCCGAGGAAAGGCCGCTCCAAGTTTATCGTCAAGTTCCCGTCCGGTAACGACGAGAACTGCATCTCCATTGGGGTACGTGAAACGTGGATTCTCGGCCTCGATTCCGGCCCGGGGATTCGTTCCCGTTTTCCCTCATCGTTGCATATATTGTGTGTAACTATAGATGTTGTGTCTATAGTGGGTCTATGAATCATAGAGCACATGTCCTTTAGAATTTTTCAAAGTCTACTCCGCACATTTTGTGTGCTGTATTAGCAACTCCTTTTTAGATTTAGCTTTTTATCTTTTTCTAATTTTTAAAAAGAGATCAGGAATAAGTTGAACTAATTGATAGAAATGATATTAAGTGTTTATCATATGGAAAATGCACACATACATGATAAATGCACGGTGACTCTTCAGTGATTTAATATGTTTCATATATTTGAATTTTGCAAGCTTTTAATTAAACATTTATTATAAATTGATTGCTTACAGTTGGGAAATAAGGGAGATTTTACATATTTATAGCTATATAAGAATTATTTTTATTGAGAGCGTTTTTTTTCTGTAATTTTTTATACATAATGTATATCGATTGTAGGGCAAAGTATACCTCTTTGATAAAGTATTTAAACCAAACGCCACGCAAGACAAAGTTTACAATGAGGCCGCAAAGTCTATCGTCACAGATGTTTTGGCAGGATATAACGGAACCATTTTTGCATATGGTCAAACATCGTCAGGTAAAGAACTTTTCAAGATTTATTATAGAACAGGTGTTTACTGACTAGAAGAATTTGGATAATCCAAAATCTCGCTTTCATTGAAACTCTGAGAACTATTATCTCTTCAAACATTTGATTTTTGTTTTACAATTATTATATGACTTTTGTTTGAGACTTTTAGATAAGAAATTTTTAGCTAAAAATATATCACATAAATTGAGATTTTTAGATAAGAATAAATCACTTTATATTTGTATTTAAAAATGCTTCAATTTTATTAAGCAAAAACATGGAAAATGTTTGAAAAAATTAGTAATTTTTTTCAGAATTTAAGTACAATTTAAGAACAATTTGTAAAATTAAAATTATTATCAATCATGATACATATTATATTTGAGTTTTTCATACACAGGTAAAACGCACACGATGGAGGGAGTCAGCGGTGATCCTAACAAACAGGGCATAATCCCGAGAATCGTCAATGACATCTTCAATCACATATATGGCATGGAGGAGAACTTGGAATTCCATATCAAAGTATCGTACTTTGAGATTTACATGGATAAAATCAGGGATCTTCTCGATGGTAAGTCCTCGCTTGATTTTATATTTGTAATTGACATTAATATTAATAATTAAGTAATGCTTGTACAATCAATATCTCTGCACTTCTCAAAGTAATCTCTGTTTCGATTTTCTGTTTTAGTATCTAAAGTTAACTTAAGCGTACACGAGACAAAAACCGGGTGCCGTTCGTGAAAGGCGCGACCGAGCGGTTTGTTTCTAGTCCTGAGGAAGTGTTCGAGGTGATAGAGGAGGGCAAGTCAAACCGGCACATCGCCGTGACCACATGAACGAGCACAGCTCACGTTCCCATTCCGTTTTCCTTATAAATGTTAAACAAGAGAATTTGGAGAATCAAAAGAAACTCTCCGGCAAGTTGTACCTCGTCGATTTAGCCGGTTCCGAAAAGGTGAGAATCGCACAGAAAACGTGTTTTTAATCTCATTTTTTAATTTTATTATTACTGTTATATTATACTTTTTATCTTCCCTATTGTGCGTTTTACCTAGGTTTCTAAAACCGGTGCAGAGGGAACGGTGCTAGATGAAGCGAAAAACATCAACAAATCTCTGTCTGCACTTGGTAACGTAATCTCGGCCTTGGCTGACGGCAATAAGACTCACATTCCTTATCGTGACTCTAAGCTAACAAGAATCCTACAAGAATCCTTGGGTGGCAACGCCAGGACCACAATCATCATTTGTTGCTCTCCCGCTAGTTTTAACGAATCCGAAACGAAATCAACTTTAGATTTCGGTAAAAAATCTATTATATCTCTTTGACCTGCGACAGCACATTGCTCTGTTCGACAGATTTTGTACGTATTCGTTGTAGGTAAACGCGCCAAGACTATCAAGAACGTTGTATGCGTGAATGAGGAATTGACGGCCGAAGAATGGAAGCGCCGTTACGAACGTGAAAAGGATAAAGTGGCGCGATGGAAGGGCAAAGTGGACAAATTGGAGGCAGAATTGTCACGTTGGCGATCTGGTGAGACTGTTAAACCAGAGGAGCAGGTTAGCCTGATTGAAGACCAGATGTTACCACACCGATCACCGCATCTATTGAAGGTAATAAAGACATACATTATTATAAATACATCCATCCAATTAAAGCTAGCGGCACACTTGTTTTTGTGCTGGATTGCTTGCGATAAAAATACTCTGTTTTGATTGATGCATTTCTGAAGATGGATGGCTTAATGTCTTACATATTAAGACAATAAGATGAATACAAAAGAAAGAATTGTAAAATTATCTGTATAAGTAATCTGTATAAGATTAAATTACATTATGGTGTAAAGATACAAAGTAAACCATTGCTCATGATGCCATGATGTCAGTGTACGTCATGTATAGTGAGCCAATAAAAAATGACCAAAAATGGGAGCACGAAATTAAAACGCTGAATAATAGCGTTTTTACTGGGCAGAACTGAGTGCGCACTGGAAATTCATTGAGTTCAGGTGACACTGCCGGAATGCACTAAAAGTGTGAGTTTTTTGCATTCCCAACTAAACACGTCTATTATTCTCAGGTCCATCTCAGTGCGGTTTTGTGGCGCATTTTGTGCCATTGTATTGAAACCATGGAAGAAGATTTTAAGATAAATGCATTTTTATTGATTTTCTTCTCGCTTTCCCATTATTTTAATCAGTTTTTTGCATTAGAATTAAGGACATTATAATATTAATTGTTTACAAATCGAAAGAATAATGAAGAGGTCCCAAACAGAGAGTCGAAATGTTTGTTGTAATATATGCGAATAATAATATTTATAATTATAAAAAAAAAACCTTAAATAATAACGACAACGTCCAGCCAGGCTTACATATGCTTTATATTAGGAATTGATTTTTATTTCGGAAAAGTCTATGAAATAGATAAATATAAAATAAAATAATATATTTGTATATATATAGTATTAATCTATATTTATACAATACATATTGTTTCACGTAATACAAAAATCTGCAGAAACAATGAATATATATATATATACGTACTTACATCCTTATCCGTAAGGTTATGCATGACTTGACCAAAGTTTTTCGATCTTTGGTGTTTTCCGCGGATCTTATTTTAATAATAAGGTTATCTTCATCACTACTGATGATGACGAAGAAAGCAAATGTACTAGTCCAAATGCTAACCGTGCATCTCGTGAATTTGAACCATCCCGCGAAGCCATGTTGCACTGAACTTTAATGCGCACTAGTTCTCCCAGTAAAAAACGTTATTAATTGCGTATTTGTGTCACTTTTATGTGACTTGTAGCTTTGCTTAGAGATTTGTTTTTTATTCCTGCACTGCTGCACTAGTGCAATAGTTAGAACGAGAAAAAATATATTTGTCTTATTCTAACTTATTGCACCAGTACAGCAGTGCAGGAATAAAAAAACAGACCTTAGGAGGCTATCGCGCACAGGAACACTGAAATATATAGACACTTAGGCCGGAATTCATAGTCGAATCTTATTCAAGTTCCAGCTTAAGCACGATCTTGAGACGTCAATGCTGTTATTTAATTGGTTAAGTAAGTCTCAAGTCGGCTCGAAGCTAGACTTAAGACAATGCTTGAGCTTAAGATCGGTCTATGAATCCCGTCCTTAACCACTTTTGCTACAAACATACAATAAGGCCCGGTTTCCACAACTCACGGTTAAATTAACTGGCCGATTATTCCATTGGAATTGACCAATCGTATTTGTTAATTTTGCTTAACGACAATACGATTGGTCAATTCCAATGGAATAATCGGCCAGTTAATTTAACCGTGAGTTGTGGAACCGGGCCTTACAGATCATACAGTATGTTTTTAACGTTGCTCGTAGTCGAGGTTTTGCTCAATAACACAGGCTATCGCACAGGAACACTCAGGAACATTTTGATGCACTAAATGCAGCTATTATTGAATTCTTGCATTTTTGATGATTGACTATTGGCTATTACCAGAGAGGAACCTGAGAGCGGTCACCGCGGCTTTTTTCGTGTGACCAATATTTGACTAGCATCAGCGCCAAACATGGATGTAAAGCCCGTTCTACATTAATTGCAGTCGCCAGTTGCAATTTGCAACACCCAATAAATGTCGAGCTTTAACTAGAAACTAAGCGTCTATTGGATGTCGCAAGTCGCAACTAGCTGCTTGCGATTAATGTAAAACAGACTTTACATCCACGTTTGGCACTGATGCTAGTCAAATATCGGTTGCACGAAAGAGGCCGCGGTGGCCGCTCTCAGGCCAGTATTCATAGTCGGATCTTATATTTAAGATCATCTTAAGTACTTTCTTAAGATGCCATCAGCCAATCACAGAGCTGTATTAGCATCTTAAGATATTGCTTGAGACGATCTTGAATAAGATTCGACTATGGCTGCGTTCCGATATTCACTGTTAGTTGCTGCCAGTACTGAAAATCTATAGTTTGCGTCACATATACTGTAGATTTTCAGTATTGACAGTAAATATCGGAACGCAGTCTATGGCCGGTATTCATAGTCAAATCTTATTTCAAGATCGTCTCAAGCAATGTCTTAAGATGCTAATACGGCTCTGTGATTGGTTGATGGCATCTTAAGACAGTACTTAAGATGATCTTAAATATAAGATCCGACTATGAATACCAGCCTCAGGTTCCTCTCTGCTATTACTTTAGGCTACATTCCAAAACGTCCTTTCCGAGGAAAATTTTATTTGATGTAATATAATAACAGAATACGTTACGTGTACTATATATTTCGAGTAAAATTTTCCTCAGAAAGGACGTTTTGGAATGTAGCCTTAGACTACTGCGTGTACAAATCATGAATTATAAAATATAATAAAACTCTTTATTTTGTAGTCAAACTAGACGACAGTCCGATGCCTGCTACTCCCGGCGGCGGTCTCATGATTGGTTCGCTTTCAAACGAGGAGAGGCAGAAGCTTGAGGAGGAACGCGAAAGGCTGTATCAACAATTGGACGACAAGGACGAGGAGATCAATCAGCAGTCACAGTATGTCGAGAAACTGAAGGAGCAGATGGAGGAACAGGAGGAACTTATCGCCAGCGCAAGACGAGATTACGAACAGTTACAACAGGAGATGAATCGAATACAACAGGAGAACGAGAGCGCTAAGGAAGAGGTGAAGGAGGTGCTGCAAGCGCTGGAAGAGCTTGCAGTTAATTACGATCAAAAGTCGCAAGAGGTAAGATTTCCTGAATGATGGAAGAGACTGTTGTTCAGGAACGCAAACAAACTTTTGTTCTTATTACACTAAATTTCAGGTCGAGCTGAAGAACAAAGAACAGGAGTCAATGTCGGAGGAGCTTCTAGCTAAACAAGTAGCTCTGAACAACACCGCATCCGAGCTACAACAGTTACGCGACATGTCGACCCATCAGAGGAAAACGTATCGCGGAAATGCTAGCGAATTTCCTGAAAGACTTAGGAGAGATTGGTGTAGCTATTGGTGCGAGTCTAACGAAAATCTAAAGGTAAGGATATATTATTTCCAAACAAAAATAAAGATTAGATTATATTTTTTAAAATATATTTGTTTAATACAAATTTTGTTAGTTTCGCCAATAACGATCTTGATTTGAATTTAAGATCTCTCCGCCGGAGAGCAACGGTAAACTGGAGGAGGAATTTACAGTGGCGCGACTGTTCATAAGCAAGATGAAGTCTGAGGTGAAGAATATGGTCCAGCGATGTCAGGGATTGGAAACCTCCCAAGTAGACTGCAACAAGAAGTGAGTGCGGCTCGGGTTTCACGTCATCGCATTAATCAATTTCTTCTCCACATCGCTCACCTCTAATCAATCTTCGTTTTGCGTAAATATTTAGGTTTCCGAGTACGAGAAGGACTTGGCCGAATGCCGACTGTTGATATCGCAACACGAGGCCCGTATGCAAACGCTAACGGAATCTATGAAGGAAACCGAAGCGCGCAAGCGAGCTCTGGAAGAGGACGTGGACGCGTTGCGCGAGGAATGCGCCAAGCTGAAGGCCGCCGAACAAGTACAAGCGGTTACCAACAAGGAGAAGGCCGAGGAGAAGGAGGCGGCAACGAAGATGCGAGTGGCCTTGGAGGAGCAGATGGATCAGCTGAGGGATGCGCATCAGAAACAGGTTGCTTACTTGTGAAATACATTTTAGCTGAATATTGATTGAATTTTTATTTGTTTAATTTTGGATTTACATCCTGTTTTCCTTCAAATTTTCTAACATTTTGGGCCTAACACTATTCAAGGTTGCCGCGCTCAGGGATGAACTGTCTGAGAAGCAGGAACTGATTAGCGAGCTCAAAGATCTCAATCAGAAGTTCACTCTGGCGCATCAGCAGATGCAGGCCGATTACGAACGGTTGAAGCAAGAGGAGGCTAACAAATCGGTTAAACTGCAGGAGCTTTTGTTGTTGAACGAGCGCCGAGAACAAGTATGTTTGAACCACAAAATTCATACGAGATAGACGAACGATCTCTGTTGATTGCACGATCCAAAGTAGATTTATGAGCGTGTAAAGTAAGCTTACAATCACGTCGAAATTTTCGATTCCAGGCAAGGAAAGATCTCAAGGGTTTGGAGGATACGGTAGCCAAAGAACTGCAGACCTTGCACAATCTGCGCAAATTGTTTGTCCAGGACCTGCAGGCTAGAATAAAGAAGACCATTAACGCAGAGGATAACGAAGACGATGGCGGTTCTCTTGCACAAAAACAAAAGATATCCTTCTTGGAAATAACCTGGACCAGTTGACGAAGGTATACCATCGACATGTAGAATGGACTGCTTGATGCAGTGAAGGGGAAGCCGAACTACGTGTTCAATACGAACCAATTGAATTTACTAGAAAGAGACGAGAAAGACTGCAACCTATCTTCCCTCTCACTCTATTCGCCCGGCTTTTCTTCCACTGCGTCAAGTAGTTCATTGTACATATCGATGAGGTATATAGTTCAGATATGTGTAAATCACACGTCTACTTACGGATAGATTTTCCATCAATACGTCACTATTAGATGTAGCCAATTTATAATTAAAATTTGTTCTTGTTTCTATTTATATTTGTGCTATTAATATATTGATTCCATATATAATAATACGTTGCATTATAGGTGCACAAACAGCTCGTCAGAGATAACGCAGACCTTCGCTGCGAGCTACCTAAACTGGAAAAAACGATTGCGGGCGACGATGGAGCGCGTCAAAGCTCTGGAGACGGCGCTGCGCGACGCCAAGGAGGGCGCGATGCGAGATCGCAAGCGCTATCAGTACGAGGTAGACCGGATTAAGGAGGCAGTCCGGCAGAAGAATCTGGCGCGACGCGGGCCGAGCGCACAAATCGCGAAACCGATTCGGGCGGGCCAGCACCACCTGAGTAACGTCAACGCCATTAGAACCGGCAATCGTGGTAAGGAGTAGTTTAATCCTCTATCTCCCTCCTACGCCTTCGAATCGTGTCAGTTAAAATTGCCATCGTCTCTTTTTCTTCCTTTTGTTTCGTTTTTTTTAAGTCTCACTTTGTATACAATCATCTTGATTTTCCCTTTTTTTAGATTCACTTAATTAAAAAGCCTACGTCGTACGGGTTTGTTTGATTTTATAAAAGGAATGACGGCTTTGTTCCTCCTCCTCAAATAACTTCTGCACTTTTGAGTAAGTGGGTCGATTTTGTTACGCCTACTACCTTGGCATAAAGCTTCTCGCGCACATTTCATTATAAAGGAAGTAGGAAGCGAATATGAAACAAAAAAGTGAACAAACCTTTCGACGTTTTCTTTAAACCTACAATTGAATCGGGTTCTTTTGCATGATGAGTCTATTTATTTCAAATGTTTTCTCAGTTGTGATTATTGCCGTATCATTTAAGTATATCGAGAAATCATGACGATTGGTTTTGCGAAATATGAAATTTTATTTTGACTGGCCAATATTACTTTGTACGATGTATATTTATGTTTTCCTCTTTTTTTTTCCATGTTCCTGATCACACACACACAGATATGGGTAACAGCGTACAGTGATCGTGATCGCATAATGCCAAAATACCCTTCACTTTTTACAGAAAACGAATGCAAGAACCTTTCATCGATGAAAACAAAAGAATTCCAGCGGCTCTTATGTATAACGGATATGCATAAATGTTATATTATTATTATTATAAAGTAAGGGCATAGTACTATATTATCCGCAAGGAGAGAGCCCCGCCAGTTTCTTTTAATTGTTTCTGTCCTCTTTTTCTCAGAGCAAGCATGTGCTTAGGTATATATGTATAGTGCATTAAATTATATACAATATGTACATATATATGACACATATATATAACACATATGTGGACATATATATTTATATATATATGTGTGTATGGTGTGGTGTTTATGTATGTCCTAATACGCGCTGCATGTCCTGTCGATGTAAATAGTTAATTTTTCGAAATTAATTTAAAGGTTAATTGTCATATTACAAACACCTATATATATATATGTGGTGTGTGTGGGGTGTGTAGTGTATGTGTGTTTATAATATATGTATATGAATAATTCGATAATAGATATTAATATGTACGTCTAAATCGAACGAATTAACAAACAACAGCGGGAACGCCTCTCGCTACTCGCGCGGAATAATTTAGTGTTTTCTATTTAAATAAATCACACTCAGTCTAGAAAATTTGAATCAAGAGAAAATCGACGAGACAAATTCTTAGGCCACAAATCTTACGAGTTCGTAGCGAGGATCGCATGGTCACATCAACCAGGATCCTCGAAGATCTTTGGTAAGAGGCAACAAAGACTTAACGCGTTTAGTTCGGGTTCTAACTAATTCACTAATCGATAAGGCGATCGGACAGTGCGGCTTTGAGCGAGTGCAAGGGCGGTGGCACACGGAAGACTTAAGCAGTAAAACTTGAGCAGTGAACCAATCATAGAACTTAAGGCTTAATACAAGCGGTAGCAAATCCTGTTAATTTCTTAAAGTTGACTGCTAAGGTTTTTTTGCGTGTCATAATCCTAAAAATGATCGCGGCTTACACAAGTATTTGTAATCATAAGAAATCTCTCTGCTAGCTGATAAGGAATACCCTCGCGATAAAAGCGCACGGCAACACTCGTGTTCACTTGTCGCTAGAACTCGCGATCGTGGACAGCAACTCGGATATGATTGCTGTTACAAAATGTAACGCCTTAAATGATCCTTGAACGCTCATTATTGATTGTCTGGACATTATATTATACAATAGATTCTATAATTTATTTCCACTAAATCTTGATTTGCTCCAGTGATCAGACCGTGATCAATTCTTGTCATATATTTCGTCGAACATAATCATGCATATTTCTGACAATTAGATAAGATCAGATAAACTCATAATAAATATTCAGTAAAACAACTGTCTTTATAAACACGATCTTAAAAATTTTTGTTTGAATTTTATCCATATTGTGCCATTAGATTCTAAAGATAATTTATGCTATAATTATTCTTAAACAATTCAGTAGATATAGATGCTTTTTTATATTAACGTTCATTTTCAGAGTCAAGATAGAACGCGTGATCATTCAGGTTTAATTAATTAGCATTAATTTGACGTGATCTATTAATGCTAAAAATGACCATTGAAGCTAATAAATTATATATTTTTTAATAGTACCTACAGACAGCCTAATATTTTACAAATGCAATATATTTCAAAGAATTTGAATCATACAATATATTGCACAAATCTTCAATATATCTCCAGACTATCAATAATATGGAATAATAATATTGAGCGTTTAAAAGCCGCTTAGTATCGGCACAAATCGAAAGTGAAATCAATAAGGGTCTACAGAAAAAGATAAGAAAACATACAAGAAAAAGAGAATAAGAGAAGAAATAAATGAATGTATATCGGTTAGACTCTGAAGGTCTATAGACCCTTCAGTCTGACCGATATATATTCATTTATTCCTTCTCTTATTCTCTTCCTCTTGTATGTTTTCTTATCTTTGGGGGGGAATTGAAAAAATATGAAAATCAATAAAAAATGGCTGTCTTATGACCCAAACTTTGATTATACAATTTTATCAGAAAGAGGAATTTTGCTGAAGTACCTGAAAATTTGACAGATACAAAAAATAATTTTGTTGGCTAATCAAAATTATGAAGAACGCTCGAACATGATGAACAATGTTGCAGAAAGTTTTGACATTCTAGCCATCAAGTTCAAGGTTCTACAAATTTTTATAACTCAACAAAATTTTCAAATCTGCTAAATTTTTAAATACTTTAGTAAAACTATTTTTTCCGTATAGTTTTGTCTAAGCATGAAGGATAACAATTCGGTCAGAGTTCTCGCGTCATGGACTCGAGTTCGAGGTCCCTCCAACGCGCATTCTTGCCGGAAGGCACGCTTGATCCGCAGGCAAGCGAGGAATTGCCTTTCCAAAGCTCTCAGCGCGTCACGGCGACCAGCCCACGCTCGGTTCTTATCAGAGCGAGGAAAATTCAGAACGAGGATCTATTCCGCAGGACAGGAAAGTAGAGCGATTTGTACCGACTATCGACGGCTATCATGCGTACAGTTCATCGACCGACGTTTCTCTCGCGTGCGTCTAATTTATTAGATTAATTTATCCCCGACACGCTCCTTTTGCTGCTCCTCTGGCGACCATCAAGTGACGAGAAGAAGCCCCAGCCTTCCGGAATCCGGCAAAACCTCTCGGATTTTCTTCTTTCTCGCTTCTTCCGATTATGAGCAAGCGATGAACCCCAGTGGAAATCTGCTTATCGCGCGTCCGAAAGGAAAGAAGAGGAAGAAAGGAAACACTCTCGTCGGAGTTTCGTGCTCGCGCATTTTCATTTGCGGCGTCATCATTAATTCTTTCGAGAGATCCTCGCTACTTTGTTTTGTTTTTTATTAAATCCAGATCAGTTCTCACGATCGCGTTATTTTGTATATGTTATTTCTACGCTCTTTTTTCCGCCACGATTTTACACACGAAATAATGTATACGTTTTTGTAAATCTGTTTTATAAGACTTCTCTATGTATGATCACGCGCTCTCGAGATAGCCGATCGTTACTATTTATAAATCGCGATAAGATAATTACGAATCGCCCCGAATACTGGCAAATGGCCCGCGGGCGGACGCTAAACGATGGCCTTTCGCGCGCTCATGCATTTCCTCGTTATTTCGCGATATACACATTTCTATGATGTAATCCTACGTAAT
>NW_023415880.1:0-8981 GCF_013373865.1 Monomorium pharaonis | reverse complement strand
TTGTGATTTCATTTTCAATATATTGTATTATATTATGAACGATCAGTGCATTTATTTCTACCGATTTGCAGTACAAGTTCTGCCACTGAAAATCAGTGGATTGTCATTGATTCACTGATTTTTCACTAGTTGTACTTCGGAGAGTATTTTTAGATCAATGTGGAGCATTGCCAAAATATGTCAAACGATATCTGCAATGTCTAAAACATGTTTCAGATCTTTCACACTATTTCACAATATCGAGCTATTATGTTTAAAATTTTACACCTTGTACAATATGCAAATGTAATTAAGCCAAAGTAATCATATTTTCCGCGCTATTCAAAGAAACCGCAGCGCTTGGAGTCGATGATCGGAATTGCAAGGAGAAAAGTTTTACAAATCGCGCGAGAAATGGATGCGGCATGTACGGATCTATATATATCGATCATATTTTTTTAAAGGTTCCCTTCTTTTATTTTCTTTCGCCGTAATTGATTTGAAAGGAACCTTTCTGCTGCACGCTCGGGACGAAAACTCGCGTACCAACGCCGCTTACGCTTACACAACCAAAACGAGATACGTCGCGCTATACACGTAGAAATCAGCGGACAGCAGAGTTTCTCTTTTGCCCGCACAGATTTTTATCCCGTAGGCTGAATTAAGCTTAAGTAACGGCGACACGGACACCCTTTGGAAAACGCGCATCGTTCGGTACTGATTAGATTAGCGCGTTTGCGTCGACCGGCTCGCAGTCTCACGGGACGTGTCTTGAGTCCTGACGGAATTAATTCAGAACTTGTCGTGATCACAACGGCAAAGCGAATCTTTTCCACGCGGTGGACTTAAGGCGGAATTTCAGGGTGTGATTTTCGCGCTGGACTTTGCGCGTAACATTCGTAAATATAACTTTAAGCCGAACTTTTCGACTTTTCTCCCAATTAAGCTCGACATGTTCAAGAATTTTTGACTTATTACGCGAGTTGTACTAGGTTATACGGATATGATTTAATGATTTCTGAGCGATTATCATTGACATAAACATTGATATTATATCACTTATTTACTACTTATTGTATTATATTTTTATGTCTAATTTTAGGAAAAAAAAAATGAAACTTTTTCTTAAGAAAAGCACTATAACTTGGGGTTCTAAATAAATTTATGGAGGTGGCATATTTTTAAATACATTTAAATCAAATTTTGTTTGTATATAATAATTCTTTGCGCATTCGACAGTTTTTGAGCTTAATCTAAAAAAGATCGTCAACTGTTTCTCTCTGCAGTGAAATTCCCACTTGAAAATTTGCTTAGGGTCTCGGCAACGGTCACCGAATCATCAGCTTTTATTGCCGCGAAACTTTAACTTCTCACATCTCTCCGACCGCATAGTAAAATAATCTTGGCGTGCTTGCTATGCGGGTAAAGAAAAAAAGAGAGGGAAATAAAAAAGAGATTGACGCACACCTGGCACCGCGCCAGAGGCGGGGGTCGCGCGATTATCAAGAGAAACGAAAGCGAAAGCGAGAGAGCGAGCGCGCCAGATTGGGATAATGAATAAAAAGAGATAAAGAAAGAGAGCAAAACAGGGGATGTCACGACGATCCTTCCCTATACACGAGACGCTTATAAACACCGCAGTTTTCACAGCGGCGCGAGTTTTTTTTTTTTTGCCGCGGAGTTAATAGTCGAGGAAAAGTGACGAATTGGCCAATATGCCAACAACGCAATTGTTTCCGTAAAGCCACACCGACAATCGCACTCCCGATGAACGATAGGAAACTCTTGGAGCGTGGGACGGAGTGCACTGTACGAAACAATCCCTCCGGGAAACGATCCGTGGTACACGTTATCCACGTTCGCATTAAAGGGGGCATTACTGTTAAGGAAATAAAACTTCGTTAGGGCATATACACGGGGAAATAGATAACAAAGAGTGTACGTAAGATAAGAGGGTCGCTTACAGAAAATTCCACAAATACAAAACGTAAGAAGTTAACGGGGCGCGCCAAAAAAATTTCACTTGCCGCAGCCTTCTCCCACCCTGTGTACCCGCCACAAGGTCTCTTCTCTTCTCTTTCTCTCTCTCTCTCTCTCTTTCTCTCCCGAGTCTTTTCGCCCTTTTCTTACTCGTGCCGAACGCCACCACTGTCTCGTTTTTGCCCGAGGCCCTCAGCCATCGAGGACAACTTTCCACGCTCTCTCACTTCTCGAGATACCGGGGGGGAAGGGTCTGAGGAGGGACAGGATCGCGTTAGTTTCTCTTTTCTCAGCTTCCCGAAACGATCGCGATTCCCTCGAGTGAATACCAGAAAAACCGAAGGGAGGGGCGATGAACGAGAAGGAAGAAGAGAGAGAAAAACGCGCAGAAAGAGAAAGATTAAAGAGTCCGGGGATTAAGCGAGGGGATGTCTACGAGGACAGGGCGAGAACAAGGATGAGTAGAGAAAAAGCTGCTGCGGAGAGAGACTCGTCCTCCGAATGGAATACGGATCCATATCAGGAGCTCGCTCTCTCCGTTCTCTGTTCGGTCCAACTCCTTCGGCCTTCGGAGATCTCGTCCTGTCTCGTGCTTTTGACGAGAGCGCGCGAGAAGAGAGATTCTTCCTATCTCCCCTAACACCGGAGATTTAATAGAGACGACAACCGGAAGGAAGCGGACGGAAGCGCGTTATTCCCGACACGGCCCGCGCCGTTGTGCCTTTCTGTAGTCAACGATGAAAAGAGATCCCGATATTGCCTTTAAATCCTTTAGAGGGTAACGTACCGTAATAATTTAGTCGCAAATCCTAATCCTATTTTCACTTATGATTTTCTTTGGCTTATCTACGCTTTAAAATCACAACAACTTTTATGTGCGTATCAGCTGACAAAGCAATTAAAACGTTAACATTTTGTAAATTATAAGAAAGCGTCTCCAACGTCCAATGCAATTATATAAAGCACCACGAAAATTCGTCCAAAAGGACTTCGTTATACAAGAGCTGTCCAGGGGATTCTATTCTCTACACGATAAAAATAATGATTAAACAATTTGCGAGCTTGATATGTAGACGTGTAAAACTGCACAAAAACCGCTCATTAGAAAATTATATATCGTTTCAGCGTGAAGACAAAGCACCGGCAGGGAAAGAGATTATTGTTGATTTCACCCGGTGCTTGTTTCCCTCGTTTCCGTGCAAGATGCAACTTTTTCCACTTGTCTTAAGTTTCGAATAACCTTCCCAACTCTGTTCAAGATTCGTTGCAGCTGCGTACAAGCTCGACGTTGCAGCTGCAACGAGCTCGACACAAGAGTCTAGAGCTCTGCTTTTTTTCTTTTGTTTGCAACGTATCTTTTAACTATCGTATCTTAACAATAACCGCGTTTCCATCGTACAACGGACTTTGTTAGCCTTCCCATTAGAATGTTATATAATCGTGCGAATTACGGATATGATTATGAATAATTAATTGAGATATTTCTACTTTTCGTTTTGTTATACGTAATGAATATTCAGTCACTCGTTAATACTATTATTTTCCGACAATTGTCTAACAAGTTTTTGTCTATGTTTTAATTTTAACATTTGTTTTACACTCATATGAATGTAAAAGTATTCGTATTCACAGGCAAGTATTCAGAGAATATATTTTAAAACCTTATTTTTAATCAACTGTGGGTATACAATGTATTATATTCATTATTAATAAATTGCTAATTAATATTTACTTCCTAAAAATAATAAAAAAATATCTTCCGTATGAATACTTTTACACTTACTATACAACACGTTAAATAATATATCAAGTTATTCTCTAAAATTATAATTGATTGACTATAATCTTTTTTTAAATCCAATAAGCTGTACATAAAATAAACAATTATATTGCAGATAGTTCAAACTTGTTAACTTGTCGTCTGTTTTTAATTTTCTTTCAAACATGTACAAATAAATTATTAATGCAAAATATCAATGACATATTTATAATATCATTATGATAAAATTGTGTTGCATAGAAAATCATTTACTTGTACATATATACTTTATATGGATTAGATAGAATCAATAATTATCGAGAAATCTAATGGAAATTGCATGTAATTGCCAATTAAAAAATGGTGCAACGACAGTGCAATCGTAATGGAAGAGGGGAATTTCACGGTGCTTGTATGTGCACGTAATCTAAATGCGTATCTATCTTGAATACAGAACCGTTCGCAACACACGACCGTCTGCATTCGCGGTGTTTACATGGATCTCACATGAGATACATTATCTGCTCCAAGTGTACTTAGGCACACGCAAATAGCCGGTCGGAATGAGGTTTAAGTGCGCAGACAGTTAATTATCGTTTTAATTATAACTCGCGCCGCTCCTCTTTGTATCCGCTCAAATGTTCGATCTACCGCGTGTACGGGATTCGTTACGGCGTCAGCGGCGTTACTCAACGTAATCAACATTATCAACGTTATATATTCCACCGCGTTTTGAAAAGCTCCGTACAAACGGATGCAGAAATAATAAATCGCTACGATTTGGCAGAAACCCGGTGATAAATTTTCAAGTTACCCCAATTCTCTCAGCCTTGGAATTCTTTGCCAAAATAAAAATTATCGAACCATAAATGATTGTTATTATCTTCGACGCGTACGTGGAGTATACGTGAATAGCAATTTCGTTCCAAATGGTGGTGTGCGATATTTTGAAAGCATTAGTCGAGTTGCAAATTGGTGTTTGTGCATTATCAAAACAATGCCTGGAACAATCGCGATAAAATCAATAGCCATCGATACACTTTACGTTCTTCTAAAAAATAAAAAAATATATAAAAAACCGCAATGCGTTTACTTTAATTACTCGAAATCCCGTTGAAGTGTTTCTTCACCATTCCGCCTGTGGCTTTCCATTTACATCCCTGAATAAAAAGAAGTACCGCGTTGTAGCACTCTACCGCCGGTAGTAATCCGCGCACAAGACAAAGCAAACGTATGCACTTTGATCGTGCGATAAACGGCACCGCGTTAATATAATCGGCGGCTTAAAGCCAACGCAGGAGGCGTATCGAAACACGACGATGAAGTATTCATGGTATCTCGACGCCTCGTGCGTTTCCCCAGGTAGCTATCCGCGTTAACCGCACGCATACACATCCAAACATACACATGTAAATATATAAACACACTCATGACAGTGGCATGAATAATAGAGCGAATCTTCGAAGGAGGTTCGATGGCTAAAAACTATTTCTTCTAGCATGTTCAAAAATCATAATCAAAATGAAGAGGAATTATTCTTCTTGTTGTTGTGACTGGATAGAAAAGATAAAACAAAAAAATTGATAATTATGTCATCTATCACAAATCTGATTTCGAGCTCTTGACTAGTTCGTTAAACCCGTGCTCCAGTTATCGCCAAACGGTTATCAGGTCCACCGCCGGAAACTGGGAACTTTTCAGAGCGCCTTTTGCACCCGATGGTGCCGTTAAGCCGCGGTCCCGTCGCCACCGCCGTTCAACTACACCCCCCCGGTGCTTCCTGTACTCCCCTGCTACTCCCTCCCGCCCCCGACACACGAGGCATCCCCGCACGTAGATCTGCAATCGTAACAGCCCTACGTGTATGTCTATAACGGACCTATATTGGCGTCGAGTAGCGACCGAGCGAGGGCAATCTCGCTATTGATTGCACCTTGCATCCTACCCGACCGATCCCCCACGTCGCCTCACCACCCACCCACCGTCCTAACCTATTTCACCCTGCCGCTACTCCACCCCGGCCACCCCAATTCCATCGTCCTGGTCCCTTTCATTCCGCCACCAGCATCCCGCCGCTGCCGCCCCCTCCCTCCCCATCCGCCAACCTTTCCTCTCCCGCCAGTGTCCTTCACCCCCTCTTCTCACGACCCCTCTCGAAATAACGGTGCCTATTTTTGGTGGGATATCTCTCACAACGGCCTGGTACCTGAGCTAACTCTTGCGACTCTCTCTCTCTCTTCGGCATCAATCTTGTTAATTAATTCGTCTCTATTAGGTTGTATCTCTCGAGCGACTCCGGACTATCGGAGCTGCGGCTGCGTCGCGACACTCGAGCGCTCCGAACTCCCATGTTCTCGCGAACTTTTGTTCGGGCATTGATACACACGAAGATTGAACTTTGGCTGTGATAAGAGAGACAGAAACGTCTCCTTCAGTTACACAGATATAAAATAATATCAACAAAAAAGTTAGTAGCTATATAAGTTTGTAATAACGTAATTCATGTGTAACGTCGTTCTCGCGTGGCCAGCTTTAATAACAATTTTTTACTCAATCAAATTTTCAAATGACATTTCTCAATCATCCCTCCATATTTAACTAATCAAGTTTTTCCTGTCAAAAAATCTATCGTGTGTTTGACAAATTAGTAGCAATTTATAAAACCATATTTTGTTAAAAATTCAATAGAAAACGAAATATTCAATTGTTTTTATTATTAATGGAAGTTATGAGTCGAGAATTAACAGCGTACATAATTGATTACGACAAAGTTGTAATCATTTCATTAAAACTATAAATTAATAAGATAGAAATTCAATTGTATTCTAATGGTCATACCAGTTTTCGGATAATAATAATAAAAAAGATGTTTCTTTCAGAATGTGACAAGTAAAATGTTAAGATTTTTAACGGATCGTACCAACTCCTATCGTTTTCTATTTTGTTAACAGAATAGTGCAGTGGTATAGAAAAACGCCGTAGGTTTTTAATACAGTTTTTGTCACAATTTCACAAAGGAATATGTGCACCGTATCTTAGACTCGGAGACGTGTTCGAAATCCGCCGTTGGATGCGTTTGTCACTGAACTGCTTTAAGCTCGGGGGTCGTTAGAGTCATTCCCGAGGGTCCTTGGAACTTGCCGCTCGAGTCGAAGAAAAGGGCCGTTCTTGTGCACGTACATATACGCGGGCACTCTTTCTCATGGTAAAAACTTACCCTTTCACGTATGATAAATATACCCGACGCGAAAAGCTGTACAGCTTTACATGAAGTCCTGTGCGCGATAACGCATATTATGCCGCTCGTGTAATGTGCTCCACCGGTATACAAAACGATAATCAGACGATATTAATTTCTTTAGCGGGAAGATCTACGCCGCGGAAGGCACACGCCATAAACACTTCCTCCACAAGGCCTCCTCTCAACAAAAGCGCTATTGAAGCTAGAGCGGTAATGTTTTGGATTTCCGAAAATAATTTCCGACTGGCCGAATATGGAATTGTTGCGCAACGCGCAATTACGGGCGCTTACACAAGCGCTATGCGAATTTCTGATGACAGTGGTCCGATGATCGACCCCGATTTACCCGGTCGATTGCACCTGACGCTACGGCGAATTAAACGAAATCATATAATTTCATTGTAGGTATGACGTGGTAATAGGTTCGATCAGCTTTACGCGACCCGTGGTTTTTCCCCCCCGGGCTCTGGAAACGATGTTGTCCTCTTCTTGTCTTCCGCAGGGATCGATACTCTCGTTCTCCCCCTCGTCGAGGACATACAGAGACCGAAGGGAAACGCCTTAATGTCTTGCTTACCTTCGGGCCGATAAGGACGATGGTCCTCCATCCGCAACATTGACGCCAGGGAGGTAGACTCAAAGTCGTGCGGCCCGATACGGCGTACCCTCTTCCCCCCTCCCCCCCCCCCAGAATTTCGTCCAATTCCATTACCAATCCGTGGCAATCGAGCCTACTCCCTATCTCGATGCCGAGTGCCTAATTTAATCTGCATTGTGAGACCCCGGCGGAAACGCAGTAAAATATAGAATTGATCCATTAAGGGGATCCCGTACAAATCATCCCCCGCGCCCCGGGATCCCTGCCATCTTTCCCTTTTCGGCATTCCGAAGGTATTTAATTCGATTGTGCTATCTGCCTCGCCAATTTTTCGGCACTCAGGTTATATTAAATAATCTAATAACAAAATCCTTAAATTAAGATGTCGCAGCACGCATCGCTGGTTAATCAATATTAATAATAAATATTTTGTTGTTTATTGGCAGCTGCTTGAAACTGATTCTAATTTTTGCAACTTGTTTAATGTCCAAGGATTGCTTCGGCATTTTTGTAAGGAAAACAGAATACTTAAAAATTTATCAATAAATTGTGCTACACTGAGAGGAAAAAAGTAATAGTTTTCTAAATTATAGAAAACTATTACTTGTTTAACGAAATTTACTTTCGATACGAAAAGTAACAACCGCTTACTGATCACAAGCGTAATAATGATCATCCTCTATTTCATTGGAATGACAAAGCCAACATCCATCAATTTAAGGAAAGCAAAGGTAGGAGTGTCCCGTGTCGATTCCGCTGCGAAGAAATATTCGGGGAGACCCCTTCAGAGGGGATGGAGGGAGGGGCTCCGGAAGAAAGCTCGGAAATTACGAAAGCCGGTGTGTAATCGATGGCCCTCTTTTTCGATTGATCTTCCCCGGGTTCGAACTCGCTTCTCCGTGAAGCGTGCGTGCCGTATTGTTTCGGGGGAGGGGGACAATTTGTTTTCCGTTTTTAAACCGTTGCTTGACCATATTCTGCCGACACGTTTTATGACGTGCACTTTATTGCACTCGATATTGGAGACCGTTTTATCGCGCGCGAAGGAAATGTTGTCTAAATCCCGCCTCGTCGATGCGATGGCTAATTTTGATCAGGAGTCCATTTTAACACGGCACGTTTCAACACAGCTACAATAACAGCTTTGTTCTGTTGTTGAACATTTCTGCAGAACTTTTTCAGATAAATATTCATACAAAAATTTATAAACAATTTTTCTGATCGCGAAACAATAATCCGAGATTAAAGCTTATTTTCATATGTAACTGTAGTCTTTTTTACTTTCATTTAATTTATACGCTTAATTATGTAACTTCTACTTATTCACCTGCTGCTTCTCGCTTTCTTTTATTTTCATTTTGAGAAGATTTCATTATTTGTCGACGTCATATCCTCGTATTCTCTGGGCAGATAACGCATAAATC
>NW_023415879.1:0-13271 GCF_013373865.1 Monomorium pharaonis | reverse complement strand
TTAGCGTCTTGTTTTGCACATTTTTACAATTCACAATAAGTTTTATAATTTTCGCAAGTTCGAATTTCGATCATGCAAAAAATGCAACTGAATTATAACCATCGTTTCATCCGCACGAACAAAAACAGAAGTGGCTGTCACATATTTATCGAATTGAAATTTAATTTGTGAAACTTTATCGCTTTCGATACTATGAGCTTCAACTCGGTAGATGCTGCTCGTTTTGTTTCAGCACTCGGTTAATTATCTTACGGGCTTTGAGAGAAAAGCCCCTTCGTGCAACTTGCGGGACCGGGAGAGCGTATCGAGAGAGAGACGCTCATTTTGTGGCCAGTCCAGGATGCGGATAGGTGAAAATGACCACTGGCCTCCCGTGGGACGAGGAGGACGAAGGGGCCGGGAGGGATCGAGCGACCAACAGTAGTCGTATCGTCTGGCGCGCTTGATGGAGTAGTCTCGCGGCTAATGTCAGCGAGGGTGGTAAACAGCCACGACGTGGAACGACGAACGACGCCTGATTCATCACCTCGCCCGGTAGCGCCGGGGCGCTCACGCTACTCCAAGACGCAGACAAATCAACGTACATTCGGAAATCGGAAGAGGAAGCGTGCGCGCGGCAGACCGACTGCCGTCAGGATCGATTGTAATGGCGCTCCCGCGGGAAAGAATCTGACTGCTCGCTGTATCCTTGAAGAGGATCGCTGACCTCAAGTCCGTCGACGACGGATTTGTAACACTACTTTTCGAACTAGCATGCTTTCCTCGAACTTTAAGATGTACGTTTGTCAACATGGTCGTACCTTCTTTTTTTTCTTGAGCTTATAAACGAGTATTGTCTCTTTAAGGAAAAGTAATTTTCGCAGTACTTAATTTGCTACTTCTCTTCTGGGCAATTCACATTTAAATCTTGTGTACGGGCATTACCTTCATTGTCTTTATAATAAAACGTAGAAGCATTAAAGTAATATAAATAATTAATTAATTAATTTTTTCGTAATTCTTAAAAGAACGAGTTTTAAAAATTGTTTTGTACTCAGTTTTAAGTGTTTGGGAAACCTTATATTTTAAATAAAAATATAATTTCTTCTCTCTCAAAAAAATAAACGAGAGAAAAATGCATGGATTTTTGGATTTTGAACACTGCTGACTGATATAAATTTAGAGAGTAGGATTAGAATGTTATAACTTGAGTTGCTAGAACAGAGAGAAACCGAGATAGAATGATTTAGCGGACAGAATTTGTATGTATTCAGCGTTAGGTAGAGTGAGGTTTAACCATAAGTATATCTAGTCTTGTGGCTAGTCCGTCTAGTCTAGCGTTTGCGTGCGTTTTTAACTGTATTGGAGAGAATTATGTATTATGATGTATATATTATGGTGTGTAATGGAATTGAATTGTTGTACATACATTATAACTTCTATAGGAAACAATAAAGATTATTATTATCATTTCTCTCTCTCTCTCTCTCTCTCTCTCTCTCTCTCTCTCTCGATTTGATTATGTTGCTTTTACAGATATATAATATACGCGAGATAGTGTCAAAACATTTATAAATTAACTGGCATCGGGTAAATAAATACGGATGCTTGTACAATATAAAATGAGACTTTTGTCCGATTATACGATTTCTCAAATAATTTTAATGTCTGCTCTCTGTTTCTACAAACGAGAGCCAGATAGAAGCGCATTTCGCTGCGCCACGATAAACCACGGTATCATACGCGCGATCAGTGTAGACACGTTTACATGAGGGAATCGGGAGCTACCTCGGAATCAGATTGAAGTAGCCGGCGCACCGCGCAGTTGCGATCAGAGCACAGAGATCGCCGTGCGGCCAATTAAACGCGAATGATTACGGCAGCGATCGTGTTCCCGCCTCGATGACAATCAGACCGGTTGTATCTGTGCTAAGTATTGGAGTGTGTATTATGGTCCATTATCCGCAATCACAGGAAGTACGGCATCTTCCTTGGATCGTACCGGATACATTCTTTTGGGTACCATTTGTAGATCTTGCGCCTCTTGCAGCAGCAAGACGTCGCCATGATCACGTCGCCGAATAGATAGAAAATTTTTCAACGAAGGTCACCGAGATCACTTCACTCGGCATGTCGATCAGACAATTTTGTGCGACCACCTGCGCTTATCCGCCATGCTTTCTGCAAGACCATGCGAAATCCTCGCGGTGTGTGGGTGCGAGCTGACAGCTCCTATCGCGTTTGTGGCATGGGTAGATTATTGAAGATCCTGAATGGTATCGAACAAGACTTTACCTTACATACGGAGTGAAATGATAAGAAAGAACGGTTTCTTTAAGTCTTCGCAAAGTTGCACGCAAGCACCACCAATGGCGCGAAAGCTGTACGTTACATTGGCAAAAATATTTAGTATTTGTGACTATTATTATAATTGTATGCTATATACATTTTTTAATAATATTTGACGATTTTAATAGTATTTTGTATATTATTAATAATTAAGAAATTTATTTACATATTTCACAAATTTCTTTTTTTTTTCTTTTTCCTTTCCTTTAAAATTTCTGTAGACGCTTCCAACTTTTACTTAAAAAAACTTTAATGTTCTTTTCTATGATATCTATTTAATATAATGTTTAATCAAATCAATCAATTTAGTTAATACTTTTTGTGTGGATTTTAAATAAATTTATTAAACAAAATTAATTGTGTTATTTAAATTATGTACCTATTTTATAAATTATAATTTAAAGTTCAGATTTGATTCTGTTAACGATATAAAACAGTAACAATAATACAGTTACACAAAATTATATCAAGGTTTACAATAATGTTTATGTTTATCCATCTTCCATTTCGACATGAACATATCAACAGTCTACATTCAAGCACATAAGAGGCTACATCATCGATCAATAAGAATATAAAGTATAAGAATCTCTTCTCATAAATTACGAATATACAAGGTAATACGTATGCAATAATGTAAAATAGTATCTTAATTACAATGAATTAAATATCTCAAGTTTACGCAAGATGAATGATAGCTATATCATTAAGCATTATTTAATATATTATTTTTACAAATTATATAAAGTTTACTATCGTGTAGCGCTTGAGTCTCAAAAGAAATATTCAACAAATATTTTATCAAAACTTTTACTACTAGTAAATATGTTCTATCGAAATAACGATAATGTAATAAATAAAAAAAACCAAAACCCGAAAACTGATTTAGATTTAGAAATATATATGCAAACTTTTAGTAAACATTATATAATTTGTATATTGTATTATATATAAAGTTCTTATTTTTGCTGAATGTTGATTATATTGCATTAAACATTGCAGACACTTCACTACCTAGATCCAAACCATCATAGTCAATAGTGTGTCTAAGAAAAAAAACTTGGAACACAAAACGCAAACGATGAGAAATTCATATTATCTGGAGAAATATAATCCGCTTTCTAGAAACTTTAGTAACATTATGATATATTTAAATCTAGTATATGTGAATCTATCAATAATATGCTCACCAGTCTGCCAAAAGCATTTGGAAGCTTACCTCATCTTCGGCAACTCGATCTGTCAAACAATAGTCTCGGAATTTACAAACAAACCAAATGGCCATGGGTCGAGCAATTGCCATTCAAAAGACTTTACTTATCTTAGAAATAGCCTGTAATTCAGTAAGTAACGTTCAGTTATTAAGATATAAAAACAATTAATTTTATAATATAATAAAATATGTATTTAACGTAACTATATTATTAATAATTCATAATTTTTTAATACATATAGTGAACGCATTGCCTCGGAGTATCGGTGAATTAAGTGCTTTAAGGGTATTGAATGTTTCCCATAACATGTTGAGATATTTGCCACACAGCATTGGAAAATATACAAAATCTTGAAATTTTGGATCTATCATGTAACATATTATTCTGTTTACCAATAACTTTCAATTCTTAGGCAATTTGGTATATCTAGACGTTTCAATGAATCCATTTCATTCAATCCAAGTCAAGAAAAATGATACCCAGATTAAGAAATCGATGAGAAGTCTTGTTGATTTATCAGCTAACAGTGTGCTGCAATACGGTTTGTTGTTTCTTGATTTGTCATATAAAGTGTTCCTTCTCGTACATTATTTTTCATGATATTTTTTGGTTTAAATGAAAAACGAGTTTATCCTAATAAAAATATTACAACTATTTATTTTAAAAAAATGCAGAAAATGTTTCGGAAAACATTAAAAATAATACAAATGCATATACACAAATACAAAACTACATTTGCTTTTTCGTATATTGTGTAATGCGGTTATTGCCATATAATGCATTCATTTACACAGGTCGATCCGCACATGTTGTACACGATATTTTTTGTTACCTGTGCGTCGAAGTGTGGTCCTTGTAGTCAAAGTGTGAATTAACAGGATTACTTTGGACGCACATATAATAAAAAATAATTTGTATTTTACAAAAAATTTAATTTATAAGAATGTATTGTGTTTTATATTAAGCTTAAACTTATAAAAATTTTAAAAATTAAAAAGTTACTGTAACAAATAACTTTTTTCAATCTTTGTACAAATAAAATTAATTTTAATTAATCTAAAAAACTATAGTGGAAGAAAAAAAATGCACGATAAATGGAACAAATTACATTATCGTAACTCAATAATAAATTGTAATAAATTAAAACAATTTTTTTTAGAATTTCTATACGATAAAATATTACCTCATACATTGATCGAATACTTGAAAGAAGCAAAAAGTTGTTTTTTTTGTCATCTTAAAAATATGAATTATTTACCTAGATATTGTTTGGATCCATTGATGTATTAAATGATAATGTAAAGTATTCTCGGAAGAAATGTTGCCATTTGAATTTTATGTATGTTCGTATGATTTATCCAGATTTTCAGCAAGAGAATAATATTCAAGTTCCTAATATACAACATAATACATTAACTATATAATTTGTCTAATATATATATTGTATATAAAATTATGTTGGCACATATACAATTGTATATAATATATAATTTTTTAATTAATAAATAATTACATTTAAATTTAAACATAAAACTGAATTTATATTGACAATGAACAATCTGTTTTTCTTGTATATAAGCAAATTAACATTTAAAAAAATGTGATACACTAATATCCGACACATAATTAGAAATGTAAGTATCTGACTGATGTAAGTATTCTTTATGACATTTCATATTTATCTTTAACATAATTATTTTGTAAATAAACAAAATGATTTGTAATTTTTTATTTGTGAATGGTCATTTTAATATTCAACGCACACATAGCATTAAAATTTAATTTTAATTAACCATTAAAAAGAAAGTATTGTATTATTATATTCATATCATATACTTGTATTATATACATATTATATGTATATGTATAGTATAGTGTTTTACAGTGTATGTAATATTGTATACTATATCATAATGGAGCCGTATAAATCATTAAATTTAGTCTTATACGTAGAATCAGATTGTGCGATTATAGAAACCCAAATTTTAGTTTCTTTTACATAATACGAGCTTGCTACAAAAAGTGGCAACATCAACTAACTGGCGTTAATTGTCAGAAAAATTGATGTAAACGTAGTCTACATTATTACAACAATAAAATTATAGTAATTATTGGCTCTTTATTTTTTCAATATCTATTTTCGAATTGCTTAAGAATATATTAAAAATTTTTATGAGAAATCTCAGGTACATAAATTAAGGAAATACAAACTTTAAAGGTTTACGAAAATCGCATTTTCTATGCGTCAATATTCAATACTCCATATATAATTTAATTTTTCTCACAAAAATTATATTATATATGGATACAATTATGTATAGTTAAATCTATATCAAAAAAACTAAAAGTATTATCAATTAAATAGAATTTTTACATTTTGTTATGTTCTTGCATTCTCTCATTATAATATTTTATAAATGTTTATCCCTCTAAAATCCACATCCTCTTATAAAATAGCCATGTAACCCTAAAGTTGCCTGCTAATCGCGATTGCATTGTTGCCGCTTTATTCCGATCGCGATTGGCTGTCTCGCGCTTGACTCGCTTCGTGTGCGAGAGTCGTGGTTTGACAGTTTAAGCTGTCCATTGCGATTGAATTTTGACAGCTGTCAAATTTGGTGAAAAGAGTCGATCAAGTAAGTTGTAATTTATATAATCCAATTATGATACTTAACTATTTCTTAACAATTTATATAACATATGTTGTGTGTGTGTGTATGTGTGTAAATTCTAGGATTATATATTTGTAATCGAAAAATAGACAAGAAAAAGACGGAAATAGATTGATAAATAGAGAGCGAGAGAGAGAAGGAGAGAGGGCGGGAAAGGAAAGAAGAAAAGAAATATAAATCCAGGTAATGATATGAAGAAAATACATACTTATCTTTTAATATTATTTATATGAGAAACATAATTACATAATATTTATTACACAATACTAAGAGAAAAAATCAATTGGTATAAGAAAACCACGTAAGTGTTCTACAAGAAAAAAACCATGATGTTTTGTGCATATAAATATTACATAATATTGTTTTTTGTAAAAACAGTTATGTGGTTTTTTTATACCAATTGATCCTTTCTCTTATTTTGTGCATAATATTATTAAAATAAAATAATAAAAAATGAATATTTTACAAAACACTTTATAATTTGTATGAAATATTTCCTGTTATGCAAAAAAAAACTATGAAAAAATTATGAAATATTTTGTAAATATTCATTTTATTTTAATAATATTATGCATAAAATAAGAAAAAAATCAATTAATATAAAAAATCACAAAACTGTTTTTACAAAAAACATGATATTAATAATTATGTTTTTTATATAAATATGATTTTTAAAAAATAACTATGTATATTTTTGACATCATTACCTGGTTTTATATTTGTTTTTCTTCTTTTTTTCTCCCTTTCTCTCTCCTCTCTCTCTCTCTCTCCTCTCTCTCTCTCTCTCTCTCTCTTTTTCTCCATTTATATATTTTTAAAAAAAACATCGTTTTCTGTATAATAGAGAAAATTTTATAAATAAATTATGAAATATTTTGTAAAATATTTATTTTTTATCATTTTATTTTAATAATATGCACAAAATAAAAAAAAGAATAAAAAACCATGACATTTTGTGCATATAAATATTTGTTAGAATATCATATTTTTTTATAAAAAACAGTTATGTGGTCTTTTTATAAAAATAGATTGTTTTTATTGTTTTATACATAATATTATTACAATAAAATAATAAAAATGAATATTTTACGAAATATTTTATAGTTTAGTTCTTTGCATAACAAGAAATGTTTTATAAACATTATAAAATATTTCGTAAAATATTCATTTTTTATCGTTTTATTGTAATGATATTATACATAAAATAATAAGAAGAATCTATTGGCATAAAAGACCACATAACTGTTTTTACAAAAAAAACGTAATATTTTAACAAATATTTATATGCACAAAATGTCATAGTTTTTTTTGTAAAACAGCTATGTGGTTTTCTTATATCAATTGATTTCTTTCTTATTTTGTGCATAATATAAATTATTAAAATAAAATGATAAAAAATGAATATTTTAGAAAATATTTTGTAATTTGTATGTTTCAAAATATTTCTTATTATACAAAAAACTAAACTATAAAATATTTTGTAAAATATTTACTTTTTGATTACTTTATCTCAATACTTTTTTGCACAAAATAATGAAGGAATTATTTATTATGTAAGGAAAAGAAATTAAAAGACAGTAAAGATCTAAAAAAAAAATAGAAAAGTAGTTTTGTTAATAATATTATGCACAAAATAATAAAAAGGATCTATTGATATAAAAAGATCACATAACTGTTTTTTTTTACCATAAAACATGATATTGTGTACTAATATTTATATGCACAAAAGATGAGGAAAATTATTTAATATAAAAAAAATAAGATTTAAAAGAACAGTAAAATGAAGGTGAACAAAAGTCTTATAAAATTATAGTTTTTGGATATCTCGAATGGATAAACGAAATGCGAATTTTTCAATTTGTACGAAAGAGAGCGCACTAAAAGAAGCGCTGAGCCACTTTAGCTATAGCACGACCCACTGTGTCAGTCACTGTGAAGTTGGCACCGCAAGTTTTCATGACAGTTCTACTTTCACCCCAAATAGTTCTAGAGGTCCTGATAAGTTTCAGAAATAGTTCCGTTGATTTAGTTAAAAAAAATGAAATTAAAAAATGAGGTGCTATTTTTCCTGGCACCTCATTAATAAAAATTGAACGTTTAACAGCACCTGTAGTGGTCTACTTGCACCCGTAATAGTTCTAAAGTTCCCGATAAATTTTAGCAATAGTTCCGTACATTAAATATATTTAAACAATCTTTTAATTTGGCTGTTGGCACCGCACCACAAGAGTAAAGTACCCCCTGTCTAGCGAATTTCGGCCAACTTTATGGCCTTTTCTAACAGTTCTGCAATAATTCCAAAGCTTTTGTAGATTTCGTCGACAGTTTCCGTCTTTAAGCATTTTTTAATAATTTTTTTATTAGACGGCTGGCACCGCACTACAAGAGTAAACTGTCGTTTTATAGCGAGTTCTAGACGAGTACATAGCATTTTTTAATAGTTCTGCAATAGTTCCAAAGCTTTTTGTAAGTTTCGTCGACAGTTCCGGTTTTTAAGCATTTTTTAACAATTTTTTTATTAGACGGCTGCACCGCACTGCAAAAGTAAACTACCATTTTATAGCAAGTTCCAGACGAGTACATAGCATTTTCAATAGTTCTGCAATAGTTCCAAAGCTTTTTGCAGGTTTCGTCGACAGTTCCGTTCTTTAAGCGTTTTAAACAATTTTTTTTATTAGACGGCTGGCACCGCACTACAAGAGTAAACTATCGTTTTATAGCGAGTTCTAGACGAGTACATAGCATTTTTTAATAGTTCTGCAATAGTTCCAAAGCTTTTTGTAAGTTTCGTCGACAGTTCCGGTTTTTAAAGCATTTTTTTAACAATTTTTTATTAGACGGGCTGGCAACCGCACTGCAAAGTAAACTACCATTTTATAGCAAGTTCCAGACGAGTACATAGCATTTTTCAATAGTTCTGCAATAGTTCCAAAGCTTTTTGCAGATTTCGTCCGACAGTTCCGTTCTTTAAGCGTTTTTAAACAATTTTTTTATTAGACGGCTGGCACCGCACTACAAGAGTAAACTAATCGTTTATAGCGAGTTCTAGACGAGTACATAGCATTTTTTAATAGTTCTGCAATAGTTCCAAAGCTTTTTGTAAGTTTCGTCGACAGTTCCGATTTTTAAGCATTTTTTAACAATTTTTTTATTAGACGGCTGGCACCGCACTACAAGAGTGAACTACCATTTTATAGCAAGTTCCAGACGAGTACATAGCATTTTTCAATGGTTCTGCAATAATTCCAATGCTTTTTGTAGGTTTTGTCGACAGTTCGTTTGACAAACAATTGTATTTATACGTAACCTCTTTCTAAACCTCTCACGATAAGTATTTATACATGTCATGAATTACTGGTTAACAATAGAGCGACATTGTAAGTTAATTTACAAATAAAATATTATATTAAAATTAAATATATTTGACGATCAATACTGTAATTATGTTGGTAATTTAACTTAAACAAATCATATTTTAATTTAATATAAAAATGTTTCTCAAAATTAACTATTATTTTAACTAGAAACAATTAATCTTAACGTAAATTTAATAGAACTAGTATATATTTACGTAACTTTTAACATAATAGAAATAATTTCATAATCAATTAAATTTCATTAACTTACAAGGGAACCTCGCGAACCCGAAAATTTTGATTTTAATGAAACTTGGCATAAATGTAGAAGGAGTAAATACATGAATTTAGAAATTTTTAGTTGGTGCTTATAAACAGTTTGAAGGGGTGAAAACCACCCTTTAAAATGAGACATTTTTGCGTTTTCTCGATATATCTCGCAAACCAAACAAAATATAAAAAAATGTTTCATACAAAAGTCTTACAGTATAAATATCTCTATTTAACTGTGCTATTTATTATTTAAAAAAAATTTTTTTTTTCAAAAAAAAACTTCTTTAAAAAATAAATTTTTTCTGAAAAAAAATAAATAGCACAGTTAAATAGAAATATTTATACTGTAAGACTTTTGTATGAAACATTTTTTATATTTTGTTTAATTTGCGAGATATATGGAGAAAACGCAAAAACGTCTCGACTTTGAAAGTGGTTTTACCCCTTCAAACCGTTTATAAGCACCAACTAAAAATTTTAAATTCATGTATTTACCCCCCCTCTACATTTATGCCAAGTTTCATTAAAATCAGAATTTTTGGGTTCGCGAGGTTCCCTTGTTAGTTAAAAAAATAGATTAACTAACCCCAACTCTAAAATTCAAAAAATGTCAATTACATTACTAACACATACATATTAGATACCATAAAATTGGCTGAAGTTTAAATACAATAACGTAGTATTCATATCTATAGTGCGAGCCAGAATCAAATAAAAAATTGTTTAAAAATGCATAAAGGCTGAACTGTGGACGAAACTTGCAAAAGCTTGGAACTATTGTAGAAATATATTGCTATGGAGAATGCTATGTACTCGTCTGGAACTCGCTGTAAAAAGGTAGTTTATTCTTTTAATAACGGTGCCAGCCGTCTAATTAAAAAATTGTTTTAAAAATGCTTAAAAAACCGAAACTGTCGACGAAACCTACAAAAAGCTTTGGAACATTATTGCAGAATTGTTAGAAAATGCCATAAAGTTGGCTGGAACTCGCCAGACAGTGATACTTTACTCTTGTGGTGCGGTGCCAACAGCCAAATTAAAAAATTGCTTAAATATATTTAATGTACAGAACTATTGTTAAAAATCTATCAGGAACTCTAGAACTATTGCGGGTGCAAGTAGAACTACTGTTAAAACGTTCAATTTTATTAATGAGGTGCCACGGAAAGTTAGCACCTTATTTTTTAAAATTTCATTTTTTTTAACTAAATCAACGAAACTATTTCTGAAATTTATCAGAAACTCTAGAACTACTTGGGGTGCAAGTAGAACTCTATGAAAACTTGCGGTGCCAATTTCACAGTAACACGCATAACTCGGTGAAAAATAACCCATCGAATTTATATCAATTTAAGAGAGAATTGATATAAATTGCATTGATTAAATCAAATTGATGTCGATTTGATGGTTATTTCTCTGGAAAAGCTATCTTAAAAACGATGAATTTTACAACCGTATAAAAATTATTTACAGAAATGCTAACAAAATTTCTCCATTAGGTAAAATGTTATCAGAGATTGATATAGGTACAAAATGAATGAAAAATGTATTAGAGACAAGAAATGAGCGTAAATAGTTGTTAAAATTCTATGTAAATATGTAATCATGCCATGTAACCCCCTTCCAAAGTTTGAGAAGTACAAGAAATAAACAAGTTGTGTATATATATATGCGGTAGTAATTTATTATGCAGAGTATAATAACAATAAAAAAATAACAGTTGGCGCGCGCGAAGCGCGTGCATGTTCTAGTATTTAAAAAAACTGTGATAAAAGTCACATAATCATTTATATATATTTAACAAATGACTAATTTTGCTAATAACAATAAAAATAAGTCTTATTATCAACGTTTATTTTGAATAAAGTTTATAGTTTAAAGTGTTGATCTTCATGTTTGAAACTTGACTTTATACACGACCTAATACTCAGCAATACATGATAATAAAAGTATACGGCAGTAGCTCTGAGGCTTGTGACAAAAACATCATCTTCATCAATTTCTTTGGAGACTATTACAACGTTGGAAAGATAAAATATATACAGGAAGTATATTATTAACTATATATATATATATATATAATTTCCCAATTGTATAAGAAAACATTATACAATTCCCAATTGTATAAGTAAATAATATAATAAGTACAAGACAATCTATAACAAATTCTTTTTTATCTAGAAGTAACAAACTCAGACTTCTCAAATTTAACGCAAGATAAACTGATTGCAATAATTTATTATTATTTTTATAGTTATTTGCATAATTAGAATAACACTTATGCGAGTAATATGCTAAATAATGCAATTTCAACATAATAGTGTGTGAGAACATAAAATATAATATTAAAAAATAATTATAATAGTTTTTATTATTGAGTCATTTAGATATTAAGAATACATATAGTATACACTAGTGGCAGAAAAAATTAGTACACTTGCTCTTGTCATTGTTTTTTAATTTGAAAAAAATTTATTTGTACAATTTTTAATTGTAAAAGCTTTTCTATACATATATATACACTTTTAATACATGCCATTGTCGAAATAAAAAGTATTTTGTTAAAGCGTTAACGCATGTAACTGCAAGTTAAAAAAACAATAGCAGGAGCAAGTGTGCTTTTCTTTCTGCCACTACTGTATACATTTCTAAATATTACAAGTTTAAAATAATTTTATCATATGTAAATTTATAAATATAAATTTTTTAATATAGATGAAAAATAGATTAAAGGTTTAGTCTAGAAGAAATTAGTAACAAAGAAGATCATTTTAGAAAAAAACGTCGAATTTTGGAAGGCAAAATTGAAATAACGGAAGAATCTCGTCATAAAAAAGAAATAAAAGCAATGGAAGAATTATTTTATTGTCTTACAAAGACAACTTACAATTTATTCGTTAGAAAAATTCAATACATTACAAGATGGCTATATCTAACAAATTTAAACTTATCAAATAACGGTATTAAAGATTTGCCAATAGAACTGGGCACTTTACCTTTTATAAAAATTCTTAATTTGTCACACAACCGTATTGGAATTTCCTATCGATATAGATGGCTATGGATAAACCAAACTGAAATTAGGAATAGTTTGCATATTCTTAATATAAGTAATAATTTAGTAAGTTATAGTGTAATTTAATTATTAAAATATTATTAAGCACTAATTAAAACAAAATTGCATTGTATATCTAAACTATATATGTATTGTAATTTATACGTAAAAATGATTAACAATTAAAAACATTTTGTTATTATTAATAATTTATTCATTATTATAGATAACCAAATTACCATATTATATCGTGAAATTAAAGGCTTTGATATTATTGAAAGCTACCCATAATATGTTAAAATGCCTACCAGAAAGCATTGCAAATATGAAAAGTCTTATAATTTTGGATGTATCATATAACTCGTTATTGTGT
>NW_023415878.1:0-47003 GCF_013373865.1 Monomorium pharaonis | reverse complement strand
AAAAGAAGCTCTCATAAAAAAAAAATTTAGGCACGTTTTAAACGTCATTTTCTATTATATCTTCAGCATTATAGCTGCTCGGGTTTTTACGCGTTTTTAAGTTAAACGCTGAGCAAATCTATGCTTTTTAAATGTCTCCGTTAAATGTAATTCTTCTTTTTACTTTGTTCTGGTTTTTTGTGGGGGCTATAATAACCAATTAATATCGCGAATAAAGTTATGCAGGATTAGGTGTCGTGGCTCTCCACATTTTGTGGATTTGTAATTCAAACTAGTCTCCAGTTTTACGACGTCTGTTATTATTTAATTAACGTGAATCACCATTTTCAATCTTTCGGACTCGCGAAATGGATGTCGTCTCGACGGCTTTTATATCCAGATACAAAGTTTACACGTGTAATTATTCAAACGAAAGTACCGCATTTAACAGAACGTGTATAAAATATCGACATAAAATGTATATCGCGTTGCATTCTTGTGAATTTATTCAGGACACAGCGAAATAATGAAATTCCACGTACTTTTGCATTTCCTTAGTTAGCAGGAACGTGACATCATACTATGAATGTAAGTTTGTTTTCCATTGTCATTTCGAAAATTAATCCACTATAGGTAACTTTGTAACTTCTTTAATACTACCTGGTAGAAATATATGCAATTTTATTTAACACCTATTAAGTTACTGACTAGTATGTTTGTATTTTCATTTGTTGCAACAATCAAGTTTTATTCAATGGGAAATAGTTTTTCAAATAAAAATACATATAGACATCTGCCCATTATTGTCTAGTATTAATAGACGATTTTCAAGCTTACTATTAATAACGAAATAGTCCATTTATTGTCTGTTTTTGTTCAGACTTTGTACATCCTTTGTGCGCAACAATTGCAGACAAAACTAATCTTGATTCTAAGATTAGTTTTGTTTCTCAGTTATTCTAGGCAGAAATAACTGTTTAGTAAGTGCTCAAAAAAATGCGTAACATTTTATCAGGGTAATTTCATTTCGAGTAAAAAAATATATCTGATGTAATATAAAGCAATAATATTTGCAATACATATAATAAAAATAATTTTAAAAAAACAAATAAAAATTACGTAAATCTATAAAAAATTGCGATCTTAACTGGAGAAATTAATTCTCTTATAAGTTCCACGTCACGGTTTCTTTACGTTTTAACTTAATGTTTGAAGATAAGAACTCGTTTTTTCTTTGGGATATTGCAACTTCTTAAATGTGTCTTACTTTGAAACAAGGAAGGTGCTAAAATAAATAACTTTTTCTTAAACCGATGAGAAAAGATTTCTCAGAATTCAAGAAGCTATCATATACATTTTTCTGTACTTAAATATTTATGAGCTGTTTCATCATTCTGTTTCTCTGACAATTTTGGACAATGTTCTAACTGCTACGCAGGCAATCCGTCTAGTTTTTATATTTAATTCGCCCATTAATTACATTTCGCACGCAGTAGTAACATATTGTATATAAAGTAATATGTTATTTGAATGACCCTGAATGATGACGACGTTAAAAAGTCTTCCCCAACACGATCACCAATTATTTATAATACAATCGACTCGAACTTGCGCGCCAGCCACGTGCAGTCGCGACTATATACGATGTGTCGTAATTATTCACTATGCGATCGCGTGCTTGATATCTTTATTAGACCTAAATTACGATAACCTAGCTAATCTCGCGAGATTAATGTATTTTAGAAATTTCTTTGTATTTGAATCTATAAGTCGATTGACAGTATTGTTATAAATATCGAAAAAATTAAGTTTGCTTTAATAAAATTGCTTTAATAAAACAGCAAAAACTTTTAGCAACCATTTTTTCGTTGTAAAATTGCAAATAACTTTTCTTTTGCTTTTTGCTTTATGTAACAGGTTGATTTTTTAGAAAAAATTAAGTAAGTAAAAAATATTTTTTTAAAATCAATTTACCGATTTGTAAAATACCTAATGGGTAGAATAAAAAATATAATCTATAAAAAATATAAACTTTTATTTTTAAATCAAATCCGCACATTAAAATATAAAAAATATCTTAATAGAAAAAAAGAGAGCAATATTATAGATTTTGAATCGTAGCATCGTAGGTAGGTGCACTTTGCTTATGATAGTATCACACACGGCTGAATGGATCGATAAACTCACCGGCAAAATAGGACGACACATAATAGAATCATTTATATACTACCCGCAAAAATGATCGTCGTTGAAACTGCGTCATTTCGCGCACAATATGCGAGCACCTCGTGAAAATTAAACGTCATCGCCGCTATTCTGCAGGGCGACACGTAATTCGCAAATGATCGGGAAAGATTGATTATTTCGAGATTGAAAAAAGTTGTATGGACGATGATAAGTGACTATAAAATTATTAGTTTCGTTTTTTTTTACTGTCGCACTTTTACGACAGACCATTATGCGATGATGGTGCTTGGATTCGTGTATATATAAAAAATGTAAATATATATATCTTCTCTACACTTAATTATGTTCATCATTCTTTTACATATATAGAATTATTGTGTATTAATAAAAGAATATTCAGAGTGATATCTCAGTGAAAGATATTATAAGCCAAGCTTATAATAGATATCTCACGATTTCAATAATAAGTTATCAGTAATAGATTTCAGAAATAACTACCTTTTTTAAACGTCGTTATATAAACTGCAGACATTGATAAAATGATATCTAATTAAAATATCTATAAATGATTCCTACTTTGAAATCGGCATTATCACGTTTACGATTAATTTATTTTGCTACTTGTAAATGTCACTTGATATTACTTCATATGCAATAATTTGAATATATAATATCAAAAAATTTATGCGAGAAGCCTCCCCATCGTAAAACTTTTTACATCATTTAATGCGTACTCACCCGCTAGGATCAGGTTGCGCTCTTGCTTCAACAGGCAATCCAAAAATATATGGAACATGTGTGTGTATGTATACATATATATCTATATAGATATCAACGATATATATATATATTCAACATGTATATATAGAAGCTCCTAATATCGGCATGAAACGTTAATCACAGCTGCCGCTCCTCTGGACTCCTCGAAGCGTTGGCGATACGGTGTCATCCAGTCGATGATCCTCAATCGAGTATCCCTGCCCAACATGTCGCGTGCGTTAATGTGCGCGATCCCGAGATCATCAGATCTTGCTGATGAAGAACGAACGAGAGTCGTACGAGAGAAGTAGGTGAGAGATTGCGCGCGGCGAGACGGAGGAACGAACGCCACTTAATTGCGCGCGATGGAGAAAAACAAATCAGCAGAAATGATGAGAGAGAGGGAGGGGGAATAAGAGAGAGAGAGGAGAGAGAGAGAGAGAGAGAGAGAAGAGAGAGAGAGAGAGAGAGAGAGGAGAGAGAGAGAGAGAGAAAGCGACGGGCTCAATCTCTCTCGCGAACGCGAGACAAATTTACCATAAATTACCGGGAATACGGAAAACCACCGGTGTCTCGACGAGATGTATTACGCCTATAAATTATGGTTATCACAGGACAGAATGGATTTTGACCCTCTTCCGCCCACGATCTACTAGGCATCGGACGTTAGAATTAACAATTTTTAATTATGCCCGTGATATATTATCTCGCGCAAGCATCGAGGCCTGCCGCGAGGAGTCTCGCCTTGTATCAGCGCAAACGATAAGCGCATGTGTTTTCCCTAATTCGCATTCACATTCAGATAAATCGCGCTCGTAATGGACACCCGGGATGCTCCATGTATCGTGTAATTATATATTCTTCTCGATCTCTCCTCGCGCGCGCGAGTTGCATGTATACGAAATGTATTCGTCGTATCGCCTACCTTTCCCTCGTCGGAAGAAAACAAAGCGCAAAATAAAAAAAAACAATCTCGACCGTGACAAATTCCCGTTCCCGATTACTCATGGATAATCAGCCTCGTCCATTCGTTTTGCAACGCATGTACGGTTTCTTAAACGTCCGTGAAATTTTATCACGCTTATCGCCACGTCAGATCGTCCGATTATTATATCGAAATTGGTTTAAAAAAAAAAAAAACCGAATAGATACAACGAAAAGTAAAGGACGCGAGAAGTGTCTGTGTTCGTACGGAATCCGAAACCGCGAACTCGATACTCTCGACTCGTTTATGGCAATTCTTCCGTGGGAACTCGCGTTACGAGCAATCGCGTGATTTCTCTCGCACGTGATGGTGGAGCAGCTGCGGAACTCGGATGTTTCAGTGTTTGAAACGGCGGGGCGGCGGCGCCGCCGCCAAAACATTGTTTCAGGTACGTCGTTTCCGCCGCGAGGGAAATTCCCCTCGTACTTAAATTCCCCGCGGTATAAATTAATTCCATGTGCGTAATACCCCGCTTGTGCGCGCTAAGCGCGAAGCGCGGGTATAACGAAGTTCGGATTACGTATCGGGTGCGCGCGCGCGGGGGTCACTTAAATATCAGTTACGATAATTTCCACTTGCACGCGGAACGTGTTCATGAGATTCAATTTTGAATGCCCCAGCCGGGAACTCCGGGTCCAGAAGATGAGGTACGGTACGATTGTGTTTTTTTTTAATTGGTAGGTACGTTGTGTGCGGTACGCTTTTTTTAATTAATACTCGGGGATACACGGGCAATCAAAACCGCGCGCCGATGTTGCAACGAAAAGCAATCATTTATTCATTCCGCCGAGACGTCGTAAATTTCATTATTAATTATCGATTCGTTTATGACACTAATGGATGCCACCAGTCAGATTGAATTTATCGACAGCCGCCCTTCTTCAATATTTAAGCGAAAACCCATCGAATATTTCAAGTTGTCCCTTGTTTATTGACTGCAGCATCTATTTTGAGATCGATAATAAAATAGCATAGAACGCGGCGCTTTGTCGCCACGGTAAAATTAAAACGGAATTACCGTCGATAAAAACTTACACTTTACTCTTTTGTTATTGATATTGTGTAAAATTAAAAAGTTCGAAATATATCTCGAGTATTTTGGTGGACAGTAATTTTAATCACGGCATTCACGTGTGGATGCAAAACGATTTATCCAGCTACTAATAATCGCCACTTCTTTTTTTAGTTCTCTTAATAAATTCCATTAATTCGCTTGTATTAAAAAGAGACGTAAAACGCTTATTTTTTACAAACACGATGATAAATACAACTTCAATTGGGAACGGTCAAGTATACACGATAATTTCTATCATACTTTATCCTCAATTTCCAGAGATATTCTCACCGAGCTCAATAATAACAGACCTCATGGATCTCGTATAATAAATTACGCAGAAATATCTCTCGTTCGATCAATAAACATTTAACCGTTCAATCTTTATTCCATTGAAAATGAACTCGATATGACGAATCAAGGTGCATTATCTTCAAACATTTTCACGTTCAATGTAAATTTTTTTCCTTGAATTATTTTACACTTCGCAGACTAAAGAGAGCGTAAAAACATTATTTCTCTGAAATGTTAAGTGTACATAATTGCAATTAATATACTTAACGTGCTCGTGACTTTATCTCATACGGCTTTTATTAATGTATAACACACGCTACAAATATTGGATTTCCCATTTTATAAAAGGGCGCATAAGCAAACAAAGACATTTATCTGAACTCTAATAAGAGAGTTGAATAAACAGATTTTGTGTCGCGAAAATTCGCTAGCACTTGAAAAAATAAATCTCTATATATATCCTATGCCTAACAAAAAGAAAATCAAATTAGTTCTTAACTATTCGCAATTTATGTATTTCAGGGTGTTTATCACATTGGTACACTCTCAATTAAAAAGAGAAAAACAAAATAGCGGTTAAAAATCATAACGAAAGATTTCTGCGTATTTCAATTCGATTCGATCTCCAGATTGTCGACGACGGCGAACGGATTTGGTTTTGCGGAACACGTAAGAGTATGAAGCCACGGCGTTCGGTTCGAACCGCGTAAATATTTATCCGAACCTTATTCGTCTCTCTTATTCGCGGCTCGCTAAAATATTTGCGATAAGGAAGTCACGAGTTTTCGTATGACGCCACGTGTCGCGCGCGGGACGTGCGAGATAAAAAAGAGACGACGAGGTCTCATCACCTTTCGCACTTATTTGCAACGTACTTTAAAGCGTCGCCAAATAATAAATTCAGCGACCAACATATTTCAAATAGAGAGATCCTAGATTATCAGAGAGGTCCTCGTTTCACAATCGATATGTCGACATTATGTTTCCAGTAAAGTACTATTATAAAGAGAAAATACATTTAAAAAATGGTTTTTCGGCAATATAAACGCTTTACACCACAGTGCTTTATTTTCCACAAAAAAAAAAAGAATCATACTCGTTGTAACTTCCAAAAACGTTAGACTAGATCACACATAATTTAAAACTGCACACTTAAATGTATCACATTTCTTATAATTATTAGTATAAGTAAAAAAAACGAACAACATAGCGCTGTGATTGATAGCCAATCAGAGCATGTCCAATAAATGGTCTCTCTGATTATCTAGAATTCTTAATCTCAATCAGTCGCATTTGAGTGCGCAAATAAAATTCGCGAGACAAAAATTTGGAGAACGCGATAACGATGCATGTAACAATACCGGCGCAAATATCTCTCGCGTGTGCCAAAACCGAGCGACAAAAAGCACTGTCTAACGTCATCCCCGCTCGTGTGCGATAGCCATAAATTATTCTTCAACTTCCGCCGTAACGGCGCTCCGGTATACATGCTCCGCGAGCCGCCATTATAATAAAAAATAGAGGCGTCACGTTAACGGAGTCGTTAGTGCGAAAGTATATTACTAATTGTAGCGATTACTTCGAAGTGACGACACCGCCGTTTTCGCGCTTCCCAGCGGTGACGACATTTAAGCCGTGTTCTGTTAACGCGCGCCTTTTAGAAATATAAAAACGAAATTTGCAAATCCATATTGTACCTCGCTACCTTATTTGCAGTGACGTCAGTATGAAAAATTTATTACACGCTTTCCGAATACGTTCCGCGATATTACGTGAGTAATCCGGCGAACAAGGTAAACACACGTCGCAGAGCGGACCGGTGGAGAGACACGCACATGGTAATAAAAGCCGAGCGATAAACCCGTTCACGTAAATAAAAGTTATGATTGAAAAACCTTTCGGAGGCGACGCGGCCGCTTCCAACCGGCGCGAGGAAACCGGAGCACACGATTCCGCGTCCTATTCGATCGTAAACGCGGCATTAAACGTGGCCGGCGTTCGACTTCCATCGACTTGAACGAATCGCTTCGAGCGGCGGCGAACGACGATCCGCGGCTCCATTACCCTTGATATCCCCGCGCGCGTATAACCGACGACGAGCGAGCCAGGCGGGTTCCTCAATCAGGGAACGTTTTATCACCGAATCCCCCCCCCCCCCGACGAGGCCAAACCGCCGTCAAACTCCCCGATTCATTTATCCCTTTGTTTATCCCTCATTGATTAACCTCCTCGCCCCGCGACCGCGCGCGAGTGACCTATTTTTCAAATGTAAATAAGGAGCTCACTCGCTAAACGTTAAGGCCGCTATCTTTCAATCCGTTCTTGGGAATGTCTCTGAACGGCACCCCGTAAGAATAACACGGCGCGAATAACCAGGTTCCTAAGAGATTAGATTCCATAAACGGGCACTTTCCTCGCGCGTTCATTAATATGCCCCATACGTCTTATTTTATCGCTTCGAAAATAGCAGGCACTATAAATACTGGAGCTTAGAGGAACGCGTGTTTCTCCGAAAGTCCTGAGAGAGAGAGAGAGAGAGAGAGAACTCCTCTCGGTTATTCGGCACCTCATTTCTGCTAACAGCAGACGGCCTGTGTGTTTTCGCTACACGATGTGATGTCATTACCGGGTTTTAAAGTGCTGACCCACAACCGATATCGCGAACTCCGGGGTGACCTAATCGATATTTCATACCGGTCGTTTTCCACGTTTCTCTACTCTCCCCCCCTTCCCCCTTCCTTCCCTCCTCACCATCGGGGAAGTTGTACGTTTAGTTTTATCTTAACCGGCAGGTCAAACGTAAAATTTCAAACTCCGCCGGGTTTACCTGAAGCGCACTTCAAGGCCGTTTCGCCGCGACAAAAGAGGATTCGTGTGATCTCGCGACCGATACACGAGCCGAAACTCACGCGCGGCTTCTATCGAGGGCTTAAAAGCACGGTGCCGGATTTGTAGTAACGGATGGAACCACGGTACTTACGTCACCGGAACGGAATCGTCACAATGGTATATCGGGATTAGCGCGAGTCGCACGCGTATTGGAGCATTGAACTCGGAACGTCGTACGAAACTGTGTCGATTAACGTTTATTCAAACTGATTGCACATCAGAGACAAAATACCGCACGATCTGACGATCCTACGTAGATATCGAGTTTTTTTCTTGTTTTACAGGATGGACACTCAAATTCTGTAAATGAATTTTCCATTGAAAATTCCAGGATTTTCCAGAAATTTTGATAAAAATTCTAGGTAAGATTAGAGAATTTTGTACAGTTAAAGAAAATTACTTTATTGCACATTTCAATATTCATTAATCATGTAAACACAGAAAAGCTACTTAAGATTTAAATATTAAATTGAAGAAAATACTAAAAGAATAGTATATAAACTAATGGTATATATAGCATATAACAACGTATCTATAATTTAGTTAATTAAAGTGCAGAATTCGAAGATGGTTAAACACACAACGCAACCAATGCAACGAGAATCCATGATTTTCAAGGGTAAAAATTAAATCTTTTGAAAATTCTCAAGTTGTCCCAGTTTTCTGATAGTATCCATACTGTTTTCAAACAATTCGATCAAACATATGCGAAATGCTAACAATGAGAATTTGTGTGACTACACTGTACACTGTAACTCGTCGATATATATTGGCACATCACTTTGTTTTTGGATATAGTATTTCTTAAACAAAATCTAAAAATAAAACTTTGAAAAGATAAATGTAAGCACACTAGAAAGTGCCTTCTAGCACATGGTATAGCAATTTTTTTATAATACTCTTCCATATTTTGTAATAATTGATGTGCACCGTAACCAAAGACAAAGATCCAAGAAATTGGGTCAAAACTGGCAGTATTATCATTTCTTTTCCTTTAGCATGAGTCATTGATAGAAAATATTTACAAGTTAATGTGCATGAGGATTCTTCTAGAAGCCTTTCACTTTAATGTAAAACATTTTTTATCAATTATACAAGTATCTGTAATTGTTTCGCAAGACGCAACATGTAGCGCGACTATATAAACGTTGAATTAGATTCGTTTTAGATTTTATAGAAAAAAGTCTTAAGTAAAAACTAGGTTTTTATTTCTTTAATCAGCAAATCCCATTTTTACTAACATACAGTGCAACGTTCTCAGTTTTCAAGAAATAAGAAGGTGATGCCAGTACTGATCTTTCTCTATTAATTTATTTTTTCAGTAAACCATACGGCAGTAACTTAACTATTAGGCAGATTAATTCTGTACTTAATAAGGAAACATCGTGAACCGAGGGATTTAATTAAAGCAAAGCATTTTTGAACGTAAATTCCCAGTTATTTCCTAGTAAATAAGCAAAAACGGTAATCCTGATGTAATATCGAATATCTGTGTAATATCTAGGATAATCGGGTATCCGAGCAATATCCATGAATTCGAATAACGATTGAACATGCGAGTATAAAGACTACAATCCAGTCTTCAGACAATCATAGGTAGTAGATGGACGATAACGATGATGACAGTGATAGCCCACATCAGCACACTAACTGTTTATAAGAAAAAAAATTACAATTTTCCTCTAGATTTTAGCCTTTATTCTCGATTGACTCGATTCAATAGCCATTCAATCGCAATCGCATTCGGAGTCTGACTGACATCTCTACAATTTCATGTTCTTGATATCGCAACTCTGCTGCCGCTCCGTTGAATTTTCATCGACGAGAGAAGAAGTAACGATGTATCGGGAGCAACTCACGCGAAATCGACGCGGGCGAGCGAGCGGATCTCTCTCGTGCTTCTCACGAGACACGTGATTCGCGGAAGATCCTGCGCGAACCTTATTATCTCTTCCGCGTATTCGGCGGTGCATCAGTCACGGCCGTGGAAATTGCCGGCTTCCGCTCGACTATAACGCCGTGTGGAAGCTGGCGAGAGGCCAGATCTCATTCGCGCGCGCGCGCGCGTTACGTGTATGTGTGTGTGGTGTGTCACGAGTCTATTTTCAAATTCGACTAAAAAACCAACTCGCGTGCTCATGTCCGTCCGTCCGTCCGTCCGCCTGATAACCGCACCTAAGCGTGTCTAGTGGCGCCGATGCGGCGTGCGTCGCGACGCCCCGCGTCGCACTCGATATTCCGGCGCGATAGCGGAGTTTAAGCCAGTCCCGAAACTCCGCGGTGTGTTGTCGCGATTCGCTCCCAATCTAATGCAACGTAATTACGACTACCTGTCGGCGATTACGGATAACGTGTTCGCGGCTGTGTCATCTCGTTCCCCTCATTTTCGGAGCGACGTAAGGATTTCGGATATGCGACGACCTATGTAAATAGATCGCGCATCTCGTGTCATTGATATGCACGTAACATAAGCGAAGCATAAGCGTAACCCGTGTAAGTGGTGGGAGCGAATACCTAATTCGATGAATCTCGAACACGCGATGGTTATCTCTCGTGGTATTAATGGTGTAGAACTAATACTTTCGTATCCGCAATTTTGCGCGCACATTGTTCGCGAGCACACACACACACACACACACACACACACCCACCCGCTCTCGTAATTGCAGCGAAAAGAGACGGTAATTTCATTATATTATGGAAATATTTTATTTAATAACGCGCAAACGATATATCGCGTCGCGGGTAATTCTCGAATAACGTGCGCTAAATTAACAAGCGGTATAAACACGAAGAAGAATCTCGCAAAATTTCATTCGCTCTTGCGCAATTTTAAAATTAAATTGCGTAAGCAGATTTATCGAAGAAGTTTTTCCATTTGGAAAAACGCGTTACAACCGCTTATCGCGTATATACGATTTTACGCATCGCCGGATATTAATGCGTTTCACAAAGTTAACGTTAAGATTCCTTTGTCTCCCCCCTCGCCGAGGCGTTTTATCCGAAAATACGGCGTCTCGTACGACGCTTTCGCACTTCCTACACTCTATAGGCGAGACACAGTTCCCGGCGTTTCATCATGTCGCGAAATATCTCTGATCCGCTCCGGGATAGTAAACGGAGTGTAAAGGGGATGATCCAAAATAATTCCGGAGGAAGAGAAGAAGGAAGAAGACGGATTATATGGACGGACGCCGGAGAAGGTTGCGACGTGCGCGCGTTGCGACCTTGTTTTATTGCTGTTCCTTCTTTTTTTCTTCTTCTTCTTCTTCTATCTAGCGTTACGCGAGTTTTCGCGGGCGAGAGGACGAATAACAATAAATAACGACGACGGAAACGCGCTCGGAAAGAGGATGTAGCAGCGAGTGTACCGTAATACGGCACAGTGTACGCGAGAATTGTAGAATGAATTTACGATCCGACGAACGTAATGGAAACAAAGTTGCGCGAGCGCGCGTTCGCGTGTCGTTCATACTGAAATCAATCCTCGAAAGAATCGCGATAAATCACATTCAATTACGCGTTTAAATAACGTAACGCGTCGCTGCTGTTCAATATCTCCTCTCTTTCTTGGTGCGCGGTCACTCGACGCTACGAACGCTTCGAAGTGCATTTTAATTCGACCAATCGGAACGAAGAATTTCACGAACTGAGCAATCAAAAAATGCCTCCCGAGTAAACCTTAGCCTAGATTCTATTTATGGGCAAGTTTGAATGTCTCTCGCGCGTATAAAAAAGATAAATGAAGGATAAATCGCAATGCGAAAATGCAAGAACAATATGTGAGAATCCTTTCGTTCTTTCTCTAAATTCTAAATCTCCACGGTGCGCATTTATGTGTTAAATCGTACATTGACTGTGTACGACCGATTATCGCCGATAATGTAACGAAATATGTTCAATCGCTATGTAAATGATCGAGGCTGTTGCAACATTTTAAATTAATCATCGGCTTTTGTGTATTACATAAAGACTGTTAAAACCGACGGACAGTAAACACGTAAATGTTATCGCTCCGGTGAAGTTTCGAATTGATTTTATTGGCGGAAAAACACGAGCGCGCAAATTGTACTCCTGAAATCGCGAGCCAATAAAAAAAAAACGGTATAAATAATGACGAAATGTACTGCCTTTGCTACTCGAGTCGAACTTTCAAACCGAATTTTACCAGAATGTTTAGCCTTAATTACAATTTTAAAAATATCTGGCTGTGAATTTATCGAGGAAAGGTGATTTTCGACGAAAAAAAAGAGACTCTAAAATTGACTAAAACTCAACAGCCACGTGTTTACCATCCGCTTGCGGCCGAACAATTAAACAGCTCCAGCCGTCACGCTTCGTTTGTGGAAATTACCCGCGAACCGTTGGAATCGTTCGTCGCACAGACGTGTCTCATAAGCGTTCGAATTTCCCCCCTCCCCCCCGTCTCGCACTCGCGAAATGCTCATTTCGGCAAGGGAAACCGTCCGCGTGTGGGGTGGGGAGGGTCATCCGCGGTTAATCTACATCAATCAAACGGACCGCGAGACGAAAACGGCCGTCAATGCCTGCTCGTTCGTCGCTTCGTCAACGAACCGCCAAATCGAAAGGTGACAACGACGCTACGCGACGCGACGCGGTCGTGTCGATCACGAAGGGGGATGATGGCATAAACGTCGAGCGCGCCGCACGTGTCACTTGTCGAATCTCGAAACCGCGGCTTGAAGCCAAATTGCACCGACAATCCGCGTCAACCGTTCGTCCCGGCTTCGACGAACACACACACACACACACTCTCTCTCTCTCACCTTCTCTCGGTTTGTCTCGTTCATTGCTCTGCCCCTCGTTCATGTAAAACACTCCTAATATCAATTCGTGGCGCGTGGCGTCGAATTTTCAGCGGCGCAGAATTCGCCTCGACGCCATGTTTTCCGCGCGACATCCGATACGTCTTTGTGCCTAACCTTCAAACCGTGAAAAAAATCACCGGGAGGGGAAGTGACGTCTCTCGTCGACTACGCGTTACCTCGCGTCTCCCGGCGGTACGGAGTCACTCGAGAAATCGACTGACAGTCCCGCGAGAGATTATCCGCGGGTCGAACGAAGGGGGGCATACTTCACGGCGTTATATTCCGTGAGCCGAGACGCGCGAGGAGAAAATTCAGCCGGGTGGATTCACTCTCCGGTGCGGCGCCGCGGCTTGCTCCGGACAATCCGGAGAAGAGCTCTCTCTCTTTCCTCCTCTCTCTCTCTTTCTCTCTCTCTATACCTACTTTTCGCGCCGTGGCTCCATTTCGTATTACGTTCGTATCCCCGGCGGCTACCACACGGTACGACACGCGCACGACACCACAAGTACGGGGACACTGTCGTCGAAGCCGACGAGCACTGTAGCACTCGCGCACTCCAACCCTGGCGACCAGTACTTCGCACCGCACACCGTGCGAGAGGGAGGCAGCGGCGACGGCGGCGGCGGCAACAGCGACGACTACGACGACGGTGACGACGTTTCGCCGGCGGCGCGGCGTGCGCGACCGAATAACGCGACGAGAGGCCGGGTCGAAAAGAACACGTTCTTCTCCCTCGACTACCACTCGAGTACTGGTCAGGTGTGCGCCGCGCGGAGCGTATATACGCGCCGCACCACTACCATCACCGCTCCCTTCCCCCACCACTGCCCACCACTGCCGCCCGCTCCCCTCCAATCCCACCATCGCCGTCACTGTAGCAGCCGCCGCCGCCGCCGTCGCTGCCGGCGCGCGGCGGCGGCGGCGGCGGCAACCGCTCTCACGCGCGCGATCTCCGACTCCGACATGGTATGTACGCTGGAGCACCGCGTAGTCGGAAAGCAACGACGGCGCACACGGTTTACATAAGAAGGGGAGTATTAAACTCTCGCGCTCTCCGCGAATTTCGGGCTCGATTGCGGGGCTGTCTACCGAGTCTTATCTACCGTTTCTTGCAACTCGGCAAATGGCATACCTTAAATTTTTACATGAAGAAGGTTTCTCCGAGTTCAAAAGGTTGAGAGAGTAGCCGCCACGTGTTGGCTTTTAACGTGCAAAATTTCAGCCATTGCCCATCCTCTAATAAATAATGAATGAATTTGAATTACGCGTCCTTTTACGATAGCACGGTTTCCGTTAGTGTGACGTTATGTTTAACCCTTTAAGCCACGAATTATTCTTACTTATTAATTTCGATAAAACTCTGTATTCAGGGGTCGTTGATTACGAATCTAATAACAGATTTTCAAAATTTAAAATATAGCGAACGTAAAACTAGAAATTAAACCAAATCCTGTAAAGTTTAGTATCTAGGGGTTTTCCTGAGTGCTGATTACGAATCCATTGTCAGATTTTCAAAATTTAAAATAGTGGATCCAATATGACGAAATTCCTAGATACTAAGTTTCACGGAAATTAGTTCAATTGTTAATTTTATGCTCGCCATATTAGATCCACCATTTAGAATTTTAAAACTTTTCGTAATCGGATGTAAACTCCCAGATGTAGAGTTTTGTAGAAATTGGCACTCTCCTCTGAGAGAAAATGAGTTTCTTTTAAAAAAGCAACAAATTTGGGATATTTGTTTATTGTAGCAAGTAAATGAATAGAAATTTGTGGTAATATATATTTTTTAAACATATCTTAAGGTATCATGAACTATCATAAAGCAAAAAACCGACTTTAAAAGGTTAAAAAATTGTTAAAATAATTACAAACTAGAGAGACCTACACCATCACGCAAAGGGTTAAAGATAATTGAGTAATATTTATAGACATTTCATATACCTACACGAAAATGATACTAAAACTTTATTTTCTTTTAATTTTAAAATGTTTTAAGAGTGTATCTACCATATTTCAAGTATTATTAAAAATTTTCAATTTTTACAGATTGTTCCATTATTACGTTTAAATATTTCCGTAAAATTTGAACACATTTTCTTATTGGTTTAAAAGTTATTTCATTTTGTGCTTACTCTTAATTCTTATGCAAAATTACGTTTTGTAGTACTTAGCTGCAAATTTGAGAAAGTAGCATTACAAATTAAATACAATTTTGTCCGTATACTAATAAAAGTCTAATAAATATTCAAGTAAAAGTTTATTTGTGTGGATCAACTTACTCGGTTAAAAGTTATTTATCGAAAATTGTAATAGTTATTTTCGCTACATAAGCAGTCATAAATTACAAGATTTTTCTTTACAGCTTCAGATTCAAAATTCAGATATTCACGATCAAAATTGTTTGTGTTGGTTAGAAAAAAAAAATAAATCTAAAACGTTTGCAGCTTTTAAAAAACTTTTAGCTGATATTGTAGAATTAAAACATCTTTAATTTCCCTTATATAATTTTTCAAAATTTATATATTTTGTTTGCAATTAAATTTTTCTTCCATACACACCACACACACACGCGCGCGCGCGCGCGGTTAAAAAATTTGGAAATATTCAGAAGAAAATGCCTCCATATTAATCATTAACTTATTCTCAAAATTTCAACTTCTTACATTATTATAAAAAGATTGAGAAGAACTCCGTAAAGTCTGGAACGCGTGCGTATTAAGACGGATTTGAAAACCTGTATTCATTGCGTGTTCTGTTTTTTCCCTTTTGAACTTTCCCCGTACTTACTTTCAATCGTTATTTCTCTTCTTCCTGGGTAATTCTTCAATCATATTCTTAGACATCGTTTGAGTTAAGTTTATCGAAATCATTCAAACTTTTGCAAACTTCTGCTAAAAAGTCACGTATCTCAAAGCAATTTTATATAGATGGTATACAACTATACAAAAAATTAATATGATAGTTCCAATTGGGGATTATTTAAGGTTAAAATAATTTTCATTAATTCGTGTAAATTTAACGAACAAACAGTTTAAAAGATTGTTAATGTCAATGTATAAATATTAATATAAATATTAACTTTAAAAAGAATTTACTGTATATTTAATAAAATAATTGTAAATTTTTAAAAATTATTAAAAAGTTTATGTATATAAATTCCAATTATAGAAGCGTAATTAAATTTTGACGCATGTTAATGTACGTTTTTAATGTATGTTATTATATAAATATAGTATATTAAATATAGTCTATTAAGAATATCGTAATTTCAAAAAAATATTAAAGAGGTATTTACAGAGCTTATTAAAGAGGTTATTAATGATTACTTTCCGCTTTTTTCAGCAACAATTAAAAGAAATTTTACATTACAATAATTACCAAAAAAAAACTAAAGAATTTTTTAAAATTATGCAATTTTATCAATACATGTATACCTGTAAAATACTTAATTTTGCAAATTTAACCGGTGACTTGGTCCATAATTAGGACTGTCTTCTTAAGACTCGTGCATTAATCAGCATGTATAGAAACCCTCCGATTCAAAATTGCCAATTAGAAAAAAATATACATGTGTGAAAAAACGGCGCTACGAAGCACCATACATTTTTCGTTTACGTCGTAATTTCGTACGATTTATAAAAGGTACTTCGGAATTGGCACACGACGTTACGCCAGTAAGATTCTAGCACGCACTGACCTTGCTCTCGGAAACCAGCGCGGGATAATTGTGCAGGCGGATGTGCAACATCGTTCGCGTTGGCGCGTGTTTGTGGAGACGCGCGTGTAATTTGTTCTTGTACCGAACGAAACCTTAAGAGAATCACGTGCCGATTTGAGAGAAACAAACGACGAAGCTCGTTTCCACTCCGTTTCGGGAGTCCGTAACGTCCGTAATGTTTGTGCAAATTAACACGGGGTGGTTGATTTAATTCTTATCCAAGTAGTCTATTTTCGTCATCGGACAAACAAGAGCGCAACGCGTTCCACAGCTATTTGAACATCTTTCCGCGTAACATTCATGCAAATGCTGGATGGAACAAGTCAATTTTATTACTCTGTACTTTTAACTTTAAAACACACACATGCACGCATATATTTCTTCTTCTTTTATTGTTAGATATTATTCAATATTACTTTAAGAATAAGAAGTAAATATCTCGGGATTCTGGAGTAAGCTTCTCGCTCGATTAAGGATTAAACTTGTTGCAGTCTTAAACTGCACCATGACTAAAGATGCTTTTCTCTCCATTAAATGTTTAAAAAGGTTTTTCTTAATATCGCGTGAAAACCTCTTATAACGTGAGACTGTTGGCTCTAACGCATTGAGTTTACACGTAAATCCAAGCCCCTCTTGAATTAATCTTTAGACTGTCAGAGAAAGTGCATTTTCTTAAATCTTGACAGTCTTATTTTAGGAAGAAGTTTTCTAATTTTGGTATGTCCCTTGTCTCAGAAAGTAAGACACAATTTTTGGAGAATGTTATACTATCCTCCAATAAAATCAATGCTTCTGCTCGAAGCAAGCTTAACGATTCTTAACATTATCTAAAAGTTCTACAACACTAAATAGAACTTTACGTTGTTTGTGCGATAATTAGATAAGTACAGAAAAAGACAATATGGCTTTTGAAAAAAGAATTATGTAAAATATATATGAATTTCGCTCCCGAAATTTTTCATACAACGAAAAATTCGCACAATTAAAAAATTTATCAATTTAATGATTGATTCAATCTAAAACAGAATATATCTAATTAAATAGAATAAGCGAAATATATTACATTCGTTTTGCAATTATTCTATCCCTGTATTTCAATAACAGTACAATTTACTTCAGCCAAGCAAATTAATTTTCTTTATATCATGGCTGTCGAGTCAAGACCTTAATGTGATAAATACTTAGCATAAAAAAATACTAAATACTTAGCATAATAAAATACTAAATAAAAAAAAAGAATGATTATGTATCTTTCGTTCATCTGCAAATAATTGGTGAATAAAATTAAGAAGAGAGTTATTACGCAAGTTGTTAGGATAAATAGAACAATACGCGTAATAAACACATAGCCGAGCGACGTCTTTTCGATTCTGAATCGCGCAGTAAATGGCGCAAACTGTACGCGTAGCTTTCCATACGCATAATACAACACGTGTATTCGCACGCTGTCATCGGGGGCTATGCGGCATCTCGGCTTGCGTGCAATGTGTATGTCTCGCGATGAATCGCAAGCGGGATAAAGGGTGAGAGGACGGTGAGAAAGCGTCAATAGAACAAAGACAAAAGCCAACCGCTCGCCACGGGTTGAAAGAGGAAATCGCCGAGCTGTGTAATAACACGCGCACGCATAAACGATGCAGTGGCGTACGTGGCTTTGGAAAAAAAAGATGAGGGCAATTTTTGCAGCGTTTCGGTCGATTAAAAAAAATCCCGCGCGAGCATAGTTTATAATAATTTACGGGAGATTTCAATTTACGCTGTACGGCGTCCCGGCTGCGTTTATCCAATGTACACGTAATTCTTCGTTTAGTTTGCATCATGAATATCATGAGAGAGGTGAGTAAATTAATATAACGAGCGGTGTAAATTCACATGAAATGCGGCCCGTGGAAACTTAATTTAAATCACGTCGAATAATAAACAGAGAGAGGAATGTAAAGTTCGATGTAGCTTTCGATAATTACGGCTGTGTTTGATGAAGCTAGTAAATAAAGCGTAGAGACATGCAGTTGCATTTGACTCACCGTGTTGATGAGGGGCTGAGAATGCTGAATGCCTGCGTGGTGACATGTTAGGATGATTACCCTGGCTACCTGGTGGCTGCATAGAAGACAATGCACCGAGTGGTGTGTAAGACTTGCAAGGCTGTTCGGGTTTTTGCTGATAAAAAGGAATGTATAATCGAAAATATATATTTGCATTCGATTAAATAATTAGAGGAAAAATAATGATATTTAAAAAACTGAATTTGTATCTTGATAAGAACGGGAGTAGAGATTAATAAATAAAAAATAAAAAATTTTATATAAACCAAATACACAAATTGTAATGACAATTTTATAATGATTCAGATTTATAGGAATTACGTTATGACGAACAAACAAACAAACAACAAAAATACAATTAATTGTTACTGAGTTAGAAATGTTTAATTTGAAAATATCTTCAAGTTTTTTAAATATCATGATATGTTACAAAGATTCATTAAAGGTGTTTTTCAATATATTTTTCCGTTACTAATATAATAATTTTTATATATAAAAATTTCCTTTTAGCATATTATTCACTTATTATCCATTATCAATATTTAATTAATTTAATTTAATTAAATTTTTATTATAAAATACTCAATAAGTTATAACTACTATTTTGGATGCGTCGCTCATATAAAATGAATGTTTGTATGACATGCGAAAAGTAAAAGGTTGGAATTAAACACAAACCTGATCGTGAAGTTCAGTAGCTACCGCGGTAGCTGCAGTTTGAGTGTGACTGGTAGAACTGATTCTGTACTGCATACCGGCAATACTGCAAAAACCTTCGTGATGGGTAGACCGGGTTTGATTGACGTATACACCTTAAAAAGAATTTGTTATCGTAGTAAGAAGATCGTTAAAGTTTTCACGCTTAATCCACATGTGATTAATTACCAGTAATAGTGACGTCGGTGTCCTGGTTAACGATGACAACTTTCTTGGATGGCTTAATAACCTCCTCTGGATCGGAGCTCTGTCTTAACTTCTTCTTATCTACGTCTGAATCATTTTGTCTACGTCTTTTAATTATCTCTACTTCCGATTCACTGGAGGAGGATTCGCTGCTGCTACCGCAACGATTTTTCTCGTCGGAGTAGGAAGCAGCCAAATGGCAGTGGCATTAAGACTGGCCATCCTCTTGCAAACAACCATGTCCTTCAAGTCCATTACTTCCTCGTTTCTCTTTCTCCTCTTGATCATTTTCTTCTTGTTTGGTTCAGCGTTCTTTTCCTTCTCACAGTCCTCGTCGGAGGAGGACGAAGACGACGAACTCTCCAGCATATCCCAATGCTTGCCACGTAGTCCCGGCACATTTCTCAGCTTTCTTTTCAAAACGTTCTCCTCCGTTTTGCAGTCAACTCTCTTCTCCTTCTCCTTACGTGGCTGGTCCTCCTTTTCCTCCTTCATTTTCTTCGGCTTCTCCTTTTCTTTCTCCTTCTCGGGTTTCGGTTTGCAAAAACCACCAAGGTAGACTCCGCCGGTCTCATTTTCGTAGAGGCAGTGAACTTTAGCCAAGGCATTCAATGATGCGACCCTGTGTCGTTTTGGTCCACTCCAAAAGCCAAAAAGTCGCATTCGTCGCGCACGTTCGTCCGATGGTGAGTTAGCCCTCTCTTTGTTCCTCGTATCCTTTTGCTTACCCTTCCTACACTCGTCGTCGGAATCGCCCTCAGAGTCAGATTGAGATGTAACGCCACTGGCACTCTCACCATTCATTGCCTCAACCTTCAGATTCAATTCAATCGTATTCTCAGCGCCGATTTGTTCCTGCTTGGAATTTGCGGTAGACTTTAAGCAATCTTCGAAAATTTTGGACTGTCTGTTCGATTCTTCGGTCGACGCATCCTCAGATAAAACTGACGTTTGATTATTGCTCTCCGTTTGTACCCTTATTGTTTTCCCGGCCTTCTTCGGGGCTGCTTTGCCGCTAATTTTGTTACCACTTTTGATAGCTTTCTTATTATCCTGCAATTTCGGTTGAAAACTCTCCTCTTTGCACTTGTCGTAATCCCTGTCTTCTTCAATCTCGCTCTTAATGTTACTTACTTCTGGCCCCAGACAGGCCTCGTCTTTGTTCGCGATCTTTTTATGTTCGGTCGAAACTTGGTCAAACTCCTTCAATTCAATTTTCTTCTTGGCCATAATCTTTTCCGTTATAGTTTTCAACTTATCTTCCCTTTTCAGAACAGCACCGATCTTCGAATGTTTCTGAGGCAATTTGGCTTTCATGTGTTTAGCCAGCTTTGGTTTCTTCTCCTGCAAAGTCTTATTCTTAGCGAAGTTACTGCTCTTCTTCTTCGTCGCTTTCTTAACCGCGTCCTCGTCTTCGCTCATTTCTTCATCTTTCACCGGATTAACTAACTTGATCTTCTTGTCCACCAGCCTTTTAACTACCGATAAATGAGGCTTTTTTGTTAGAACTGTTTTTCTCGTAATGCCCTTCTTCTGATTTTGTTTTGCTTTAGACTCCTTCTTCGTTCTAGGAGAAGAAATCTTGTTACTCGCCACATCCTTCTCAGGAATTTTCTTCCGTTCAGATTTTTTATCCTTCACGACAGAGTTCTTCGATATTGATTTCATATCAGATTTAATTACCTTGACATCTTTCTTCTTCTCATCCTTACATCTTTTCTTAGGAGGAATGGTATCAATCTTATTTTCAGGCGCGTCCTTATCCTCCGATGTATTTAAAGATTTCGCATTGTCCTCCGTACTTATATTATCGTCCAATTTCACATTCTTCTTCTTTTCCTCAGATTTCTCAATTTTCTTTTTGTTATCCGCCGATAGTTTCTCCAATTTCGTCTTCTCCTCGCATTTCTGCAATTTCTTCTTATCCGTATTCTCTTGGCTCATTTCCTCATTATTTGCCTTGTCGTCTCTTTTCTCCGTCTTCCTCTCGTCAATTTTGTCAGATTCTTTTCATTATCCTTGTTCAATTGTTTCTTCTTTTCGTCCAATTTATCAAATCGTTCCTTTTTCTTCTCCTCCAGCTTCTTTTGTCATCCAATTTTTTCCTCTCCTCTACCTTCTCTAATTTCTTCTTGTCATTATCTATCTTTCGCTTTAAATCTTCCGGCTTATCGTTTTTTCTTTGATTTCTTCTCCTTCTTTACTTCCGGCATGATCTTCTCTGTAAATGTGCGACGTTTCTTGGCGACTGTTGGCATTTTAGTTGCCTTTTTGGCAACAACAGCCTTCTTCTGTGGCTTCATTATGATTGTATCTTTACATCTTCAAAATAAATGTAAATGCGCTTCGAAGTTCGCTAATGTCCAAACGTCAGTTTTCACGACTACCTAACTGCCATCGTAGATTTTTAATAATCGCGATACAACTCGCAATCTGGATTTATCTGTAAGCAATTCCAAACAGCACATAAAACGGCATCAAAAAGTAAGCGCGCGACTCTCAATCCCGATCTACAATTATTCAGATTTAAGCCTTAAACCGTAAGAAATTGATTCATCACAATCACAATTGAGTATCCCTATAAAAAAATCAACTGTGATTGGTCAATTCCTCGCGGCTTAAAGCTTAAACCTTCGCCTGTCGCCCGGAACTAATTTACACTACACACATCTAACGATATAAGAATATCGACGTTCGCGATCGTCGCTACGCACAATTTATCGCACCTTGCTTTTTTTTTAAGCACGGGACTTTAAATCGCGATAGAAAATGTTTTTCTCGCGGAAAAACGAACGTGCGAGCGAGAGGGTGAGGGGAGACAGATAAGAGGCGGGGGGGGGGGGGGTGCGATCCGCGGCGAGCGCGCGCGCGCCACTTTTATCAACGTGTAATGAAACAATGAATTTATACAACGTTACACAATAAAACGACGAGCGCACGCGAATCAGAGCGTACGTACCGAGCGCGCATCGGAAATCGCGTGTAATGATACTTCACAAGCGGAGCGAGAATCCGCCGCGCGCATCGGAGGCGCGCGCGCGCGCGCCCGCTCTCCTCCCTCATCGACTTGTTGACAAATCGATCCCTTTAAATCACACGCACGCACACACGGGCACACGGACACCGCGCGGCCCGTCCCGCGATTCGGCGGCGGCGGCCGTCCCGCGACAGGCAGAGAAAGAGAGCGAGAGAGAGCGAGAGAGAGAGAGAGAAAGAGAAAGAGAGAGAGAGAGAGAAAGAGAGAGAGAGCGGCCTCCTGATAAATAATCAACCCGCGGCGATCGCACGGGGCGGCGCGTCCTGCTCTACTCCGGGGCAGCTTTTCTGGGAGCGTGCGCTCCGTGGCCCGTGTATACACACTAGGTGCGAACGTGTATACGCGACACGGCACGGCGGACAAAGCGAGCGCTTGCTCGAGGAGGTGCACGAGAGAAGCGAGGTCGAGGAGGAGAAAACGCGAAACGCGAAGCGGCGCGGCGGCTGCGGCTGCGGCGGTGACGGCAGCACGCCCTTTAAAAAGCGGACGGCCACAAGTGGCCCTGACAAATGTGCGAGACAGAGAGAGAAAGAGAATGAGAGAGAGAGCGCGCGCGCGCGAGAGAGAGAGGGAGAGAGAGAGAAAGAGAGAGACAAGGAGAGAGAAGTACTCACCAACCTGCTGATCGATCTCAATCGTCGCACGCGGAGGGAATCTTGACGGTGACGGCGGCGATCGCGCGGCGCGGCGCGGCGCGGCACGGCGACGCGGCCGACAACACACACGCACGTACGCACGCACGCACGCACGCACGCACGCTTCACACGCGGGAGAAACTGAAAACGGAACGGGAAAGAACGGGAAGAACGACGGGCGGCGAAGAGAGGCGCGCCAGTGAACGCGGGGTGCCGTGTTTACCTCTCTCTCTGGTGGCGAGCCCTTCCGTCGGCTAAACTCGGCCCGCGAACGCGTTATTTTTTTTTTCCCCAACGGCGAATCGGAGCGCCCGAACGATTGGTGGGCCGCCGCGCGGCAGGCGACGACTGCACCAGCGCGGCGACGGCGACAGCGGCGGCGGCGCCGACGATGACGGCGACGACGGCGACGACGGCGACGGGGGACCGAGTCCTGGTTACGGTCGCGGTCGGCCGGGAGACTCCACGACAGGACGCGCGCGACGACCGCGAGCTACGGCGGCGGCAGGCCTTCCCCCGACGGAGGCTCGACGGCCCTTTTTCGTGCGGTCTATCGCGAAACTGACGATCTCGCGTCGCGCAACGCGCACCTCGCACGACGTCCCTGCCCTTTTACCGTAGCCTCGTCGGCCATTTTCTTCCTCGCGCCGCTCCCCCACTCCTCCCGCATCGGAGCCCGCTGTCACGTAGTGACGGAGGCGCGCGCGACTCGCCGACCGTCCGTCAGGCGGCAGCACCTCGCAGCCCCGCGCGCGAACATTCCGATTCCACCGCGCGATCGAATCACTGTTTAATTTATTTCCTAGATTTTTTTTTTTTTTTTTAAGATCGAATTAGAAAAAGATTTAAAGATTGAGTTAAACTAAGGTTGAAGTTGTCTACAACTTGGTGCAAGCAAGTCTGAGTCGTGTTAATCCTTGATTTCCATGCGTTTCTCACACCGCGTGTCACATAGCAGGCTCGTCGAACACGCTGCTCTGCTCTCTCTCTCTCTGCTCCAATGAATACTTTTTTTCAAATACGCCTGCTGACGCGCGTTACACGCACACGTAAAATGAGGAAACCAGGGGATAAATCGCGATGCGGCGCGATGCCATAAACCGTGCGAATGCGCAATCGATATTTCTTACATCGTGACGTTATCAAAAATTGTGAATTTGAAAAGATATGCATGAATCTAACATTTTTCTTGTTTCTCATGCTTTTGTTAGAAAACAATTTTGTATTTCTCTCTCTCTCTCTTTCTCTCTCTCTCTCTCTCTCTCTCTCTCTCTCTCTCTCTCTCTCTCTCGTTACAATTATATCAATATAATATTGGGTCAATATTGGCTAACTGTTAGCCAAACAATATGTGCTGCTCGGGTTGTTCAGCGCGTATGTGTATAAATATAAATCATATCACATAAATGTTTTCGTAATATTTAATAAATTAGTAATTATTTGGTCTTTAATGTATTCTAACTTATAATGCTGATATTTGTGTCAAATTTATCATGAATTAAAACATGATAATATTCACAGTATTTATCATTCTAATTTTTTGCTATTTTTACCATCTCTCTTAATATTAAATTTTAATTAGGACGATTAAGTCTAACATGTCTATTTATGTGTATAATTGATCTAGTTTTTTAAATAAGTAAATGATATACTACAATAAATGCATTTTGAAGCATGTGGGTGTTGAATTCAAAATATTCCTCTGAACAAATACTGTTAATTGCTTGTTTCATACGCTCCATTCCGTCTTTTATTTTATCTTTATGGCAACGTTTCAGGTGCATCTCAAAACTGCCAAATGACTGTAATATTCCTTGTTATGATGTACTATAGTAACTATAATATTCCATTGTAACAATTGTGGCGCAGTGAGTTGTGCGTCTGAAATTGTTCATAAAATTATAATAGACATTTATAACGCGCAATATTTTATAAAGATAAAAAATGTTTTGAATTTAATAAAGTAAATCTAAAAATAATCTTCAAGATGCTATCTGATGTATGTACATATTTTCAGATTCGTAAAACATATGTGATTAGAAAAATATAAAGATTTTTGGACTCAAATAAATTAAAAAATCGGAAGTATACATAAAATAATGTCAATATGAATAATAATGAATATTTGGGTTTTTACAATAATTTCTTATTGAAAATTACATTCTTCAGCCCACGCAAATTATGTATCGACAAATTCATCAGTCTTGAATCAATTTTTACAAATTAACTTGACGAGCAATATAATTGATGTTGACATGCATTTATAAGATCTTTTTCTCTTTTAAAACTCAGAAAAAATCATAAAGAAATTATTGCAAAAAACCATATTTTAGCGAGGATTCCTTCCACATTCCATGTGAATAGATTAAAAATCTATACATAAATATTATAAATACAAAACAATAAATATACGTATAAATTTTAAACATTGGAAAATATTTAATTATGAAATATATATACCTGATTGCGTTATACTAGAGACCATCGCGTCGTCACGGAGTTATTATACGTACCGTTAAATGTTTTGTTTTTATTTCACTCATCTCTCTTCGACCTTCGTTGAATTTCTCTACAGCATAGCTGATACATGACACGTTTAGTAAGACACTTGCTGCGATACTGTGCGAATGTAATAATATTGCTGATATTGATATAATAATTAATAAATAAAGATTTTGTGTTAAATTAACTAATACTAAAAAGTACAATTGTAATAAACTTTAACAACGTCAGCAAGAATAAAAACACACTTACTCAATCTTTATAAAATAAGTAATAAGATGAAAAAATAGAAAATAACGTAAAATGGAATGTCGAACGTAAGTGCTTTGTACAGTAATATTTCTTTCCAAGGGAATGGCTCTTTATTTTTAAATCCAATAATAATCATTATTTATGTTGTGAACAAACGGATTATTTCGAGATGGATCTATCGTACAAAAATTTAGAAATAATAGCAGAAACAATACAAAAAGAAATTAAATGTAGCTGGTTGTCACATTATTTCAAATTTGGCGTAGAAGATGGAAAGACAATATGCATTATTAGCAATTGCTACATCGATATATTTCAGGGAATAAATTACCTAAAAGATCATTTGGCCCAAAAACATAATATATGTAAGTAAATTCAAAGATTTTCATTTTAAAGATTTATACATTTAAACAAAGAAAAAACATAGACGTAATGTTTTCACAATTAATAGTTGGACCCACTGACACACAAATATAAACGCCGATGGTCAATGTACTGATGCACATTCACAAGTTGCAAATATACACAAAAATCATGGAGTTTTCGTAACAAGATAGTATGGCAATACTTTACCGCAGAAGAATGGCCCTTTGCAAAATGCAACATTTGCAATAACAATATTAATACTGGATCAATCAAACATTTAGAGACTCATTTATTGTTGAACATCTAGATGCGGTAGAAAAAATCCAAGATGAAATTAAATCTACCTGGTTGTCACAATATTTCAAATTTGATGTGGAACGTAGGAAAACAACATGCATTGTTAACAATTGCAGTATCAATATATTTGGTGGAATAAAATATTTAAAAAACCACTTGTTCAAGAAACATAATATAGGCAAGTAAATATTGAAAGATTTATATATACACATACACAAATATATAACATATATATAATGTTTCAATTAATAGTTGAATCCAATGACAACACAAATATAAACGTTGATGGTCAACAAGTTGATGCACATTTACAAGCCGCAAAAAAATCCTGGAGTTTCTATTACACCATAGCATGGCAATATTTCACCGTAGAAGAATGGCCTTCTGCAAAATGCAATATTTGTAACAACCGTTACACTAGTGGAGTTATCAGTAGTTTAGAGAGACATCTGTCGCTTAAACATCCAGAAACGGTAGAAAAAATACGAGACGAAATTAAATCTATGTGGTTGTCACAATATTTTATATTTGACATAGAACATGGGAAGACAACATGCATTGTTGAAAATTGCAGTGTCAATGTATTTCGTGGAATAAATTGTTTAGAAGACCACTTGTACAAAAAACACAATATAAGTAAGTAACATATTCCAAATATAGTAAACACGCAAGCATGTAACAATGTAATAATTTTACAATTAATAACTAATTTTAATGACAAAGCAACGTATATGTTGATGCTGAACAAATTGGTGCACATTCTCAAATCGCAAAACATCCTAAAAAATTATGGAGTTTGCGTTACAAGAAGGTATGGCGACATTTCACATCAGAAGAATGGCCCCTTTCAAAGTGCAATATTTGTGATAATCGTTTCTATGGTGGACTAATAACAAAATTAGAGAATCATCTGTTGTGTAAGCATCCAGAAGTAATAGAAAAAATGCAAGACGAAATTAAATCTACTTGGTTGTCACAATATTTCAAATTTGACATGGAATGTAGAAAATAACATGTATTGTTGAGAATTGCAGTGTCAATATATTTCGTGGAAAACGTTATTTAAAACACCACTTGTTCAAGAGACATAATATAGGTAAGTATGCGTTCCAAGATTTATACAAATATACGCATGGTCATAACATATATAGATATAATTTAACAATTAATATAGTTAAACCCAACGACAACGCGAGTATAAATGCTGATGTTCAACGAGCCGATATACATTCACAAGCCGCAAATATGCAAAAAAATCATGGAACTCCTCTAATAATATAATACGGCAATATTTTACATTAAAAGAATGGCCCTTTACAAAATGCAATATTTGTGACAACTACTTCTATAGTGGATTAATGACACAATTAGAGAACCACCTACTGCGTAAACATCCAGAAGTAATAAAAAAAATACAAGACGAACTTAAATCTACCTGGTTGTCACAATATTTCATTCTTGATGTAGAATGTGGGAAGACAACATGCATTGTTGAGAATTGCAATGTTAATATATTTCTCGGTGTAAATTACTTAAAAGATCACTTATCCAAGAAGCATAATTTATGTAAGTAACTGTCTAAAGATTTTTATAAATGTACACAAAGAAATAACATAAATAATTTAAAATATGATTGGTACAAATTAATTTGATAAAAGAAGATTATTTAACAATTAATAGTTGAACCTAATAACGACACATATGTAAATGTTAATGGTCAATGCGCTGGTGCACATGCAGAAGGAAATCCAGAATAATAAGTTGTTAATGTTGCAATTATTACCGTAAGTATAACTTCTAAGTAATTTATCCTTATGGAAAAATACTATTAAACTTACAAAAAATTTATTGAGATTAATAGTGAACAATATTGGAATTGAATGGTTTTCCAATAATTTTCAATCATTTTACGCGAATCCAATAATATTTTTCCATAAAGGTCCTTTGAACATTAAATCATAATAACAAATTAAAGCATATTAAGAATGAGATATTAGTAGGAAAGATTAAAATTACTGTATAATTTATATTATTATTATTTCTTTTTAGTTAATTTTAAAAACATCATTGCACTACGCATGAAAAAAGAGATTATGATTTTAATTTCTTAGCAACTGACGTGTACAATAAGCGTTTTTAATAAGTAATTACATTATCACACAACGTAAATGATTGTACAAATTACGCATTTATCTTTACAAACATAAAATTTATTTATTATTATTTAATTGTATTTTATTATTATTTTATGAATTATTATTTTTATATATCAATGTATTTATTTCATTCTTTTATTTATTCATGTAACATCTATTACAAATCTAAGTATATGAACAGTATTGTATTTAAATTATTTAAAACAATTAATGATGACTTAATATAATTTAAGAATTTAAATAAATATGGTAATTTAAATATTAACTCTCTATAGGCATCTGAGTTTTTGTAACCCAAACGGAATTTTACTCTTACATATTTTTAAAATAAAAAGGTGTTTGATTCCTTTTCTTAAAAAAGGATCTTGTTAATAGTAATAGAGAGATTTTATTCGCGAATGATATCAGCGTTCGACAATCTATCGTCAATTAGCATGAAGTTGAAATTGTGCTTTTTCTAAAACAGATTCAGATTATTGACGACGGTAGTAAATATTTTCAGAAATAAATAAATTTAAATTTTTCCAGTTTTTTATATCATTTTAAATAAATATTACTAAAATAAATTCTTCTAGTGTCACGAACAGAGTAAAAAACTTTATTTAAGTATAACTTGAAAAATATATATATATACGAGACCGCCGATTAATTTATAAGAAAAGTTGATCAGTATCCTCATCTACATAACATATATCAAGATCAAAGTTGTGATTTTTAGTGTAATGAATACCGGCAATAATATCATGTGTGCAAAGGAGCTTGTGCGTGAAAGCTCATGTACGCAAACGTACGTCTTTTAATTTTTATTTATGCGTAAAAAAGCTTGTAGACAATTAATTTGTAGGTAAAAAGTAACGATCTGTTGGCAATCGATACTATTGGCAATTAATTTGTAAACAATTGGGGTCTTGTTATTATGTAACATATAATACTAAGATATTTATAAGATAATTATAATTTAAAAGTCCAAATTATTTGATATAATAAAATATAAATGTATATAATTCAACAATATAAAAAAGCGTATGAGTTACACAAAATAATTTAAATATTTTATAATTTTAATTATTGTCTATTGATTAGGATACTGGTACAATATCCACATCGATGCTTATTTACAATATGTTTAACATTTTATACATTATCAATTTTATAATAATTGTCAATTTTTATTAATTAAGTAAAAGGTAAAGGACGTAAAAGACTTTTTTATTTTGTTAATTTTTATTTCTTGATTATGTAAATTTTTATTTTTTTTGTTTTAACAAGAGCATGTTTTTAAAACAAGAAAAATCTATTACATGAAAGGATTTCTCAGAAACAAATTCCCAAAATTAAACTCCAATGTAAAAATAAATAACGATGTATTGTAACAATAAAATTTTTGTTTATCAAGTTTTAATCAACTTTGATGAAAATATTTGTAAAAATATATGCTGCCATTTTGTTTGTTTGTTAAAATTATACTAAAATAACTAAAATTTGTTAAAATTTTGCTAAAGTTTCATTGAAAAGTGTTTCAAAAAACATAGAACAAATTCAAGCATTTTTAACAAAATTTCAGCAAATTTTTTGGCAAAGTGTTTTTATGAGGAAAAAGTTGGAATAAAGATTAAAGAATAAATAAAGATTAAAATTAATTTATATTGATAAGAAAAAGATATTAATTGCTGAAATACAATACGCTGCATTGGATAATGAAAAAGAATGGAATTGAATCTTTAGAGCACACACACCACCACACACCACCACACACACCACCACTTTGTATAAACCAACGTCACAAGACTTGTAGTGACATCTCGTTGGGACGAGTAATGTTGCTGCATCAGCTGCATGCATCAATCTCGGCAGGTTCAGATCGAATAGAACACGAGTAGCTTGTGTTTAGTTGTTCGAATTTTACAATAACAATGGAGTGTATAGTAGCGAACGTGGAACACATGCGATTTGACATTGAGGAAGCTCTCGATGAGCAATATGGAGCTCTTCCATTACCTTTTACCGGCATGGACAGTATGTTTTCTTACGTTATAATTTTTATACTGCCGCTCGCGTTAGGTTAAGCTCATGCAGCATAGTGTCATATTTTATGCAGATTTCTTTTTATTTCAATTTTTACATATAAAAACATTATATATACATTTATTACAAACTTTTATTTTTATTGTGACAATACCAAATTACAAATTCTTATTTTAAACAATCGATTTTTTAAAGTAATAATATTCAGTCTTCAAGTCAGTGAAAAATGAGATTTTATGAATTAAACTTTATAAATGTAAAAAGATCCTAACAATTTTATAAATGTGAAAAATTCCCAGCAATTTCTTTTAATTAAAATTTATTGCAATATAAATTTTAATTTGATAGAAACTTGACCTATTTGTCAGAAGTCAAAAATTTTTTTTCTAGAAATACAGTATTAAGTAACAATGTAATTGTAACAGTATTTTGTAAATTATCATTATTAATTGTTCTTTTTTGTTAAATTTTTTACATTTATTCAATTTTCTTTCATTTTTCTTTTTTTTTTGTTCAACTTTTGTCTTAATCTTTATGGATTATACTCTTATTCGATCATCTCTGTCTTGTTTCCTATAAAAAAAATACCATAAAAAGGAAATTGATATATGTTAATAATATGAAACTTTTAATAAATAATCTCTTTCCTTTAATTTATAGAATCAATTGCTGCAGTATGTCAGTTTTACCCGAGAGGCACTTGTAATAAAGGAGCTTCGTGTCCATTCAGACATGTTCGTGGCGATCGTACGATAGTATGTAAACATTGGTTAAGAGGTCTTTGCAAAAAGGGTGATCAATGTGAATTTCTACACGAGTATGACATGACAAAAATGCCAGAATGTTATTTTTATTCCAGATTCAGTAAGTAGTTTTGTAACGTAACTATTTAATTGTTTATTAATACTATTAAGAGTGCGTTCCACTTAACGCTTACAACACTCTTGGAATTATTTCATCTTTGCTGTTTATCGAATTTAATTAAACAAGGATAAATGATGCTTGCAAACATTGCGAGCATTAATTGGAATGCACTCTAAGCAAAAAATTTTCAGTAATTTATTTAAATGATTAAATATAAACAATCCCTTTAAATAATATGCAATTATGTTCTAGGCATTTAAATTGTATGACTATATCTATTAAATTATATATAAATTTACAAAGTATATTGTTACAGATGCATGTCACAATAAGGAATGTCCATTCTTACACATCGATCCTGAGACTAAAGTGAGAGATTGCCCATGGTATGATCGTGGTTCTGCAGGCATGGTCCATTGTGTCGACATCGACATGTCAGACGCGTTTTGTGTATGGCTTACTTGGCTGGTTTTTGTCCAGAGGGGTCAAATTGCAAATTCATGCAGTAAGTATATATATCCATATAAAAATCAAAATCTGTAATACAAAATGTACATTGAATCTCAACATTTTCATACTTAATCTATGTTTAGTCCAAGATTTGAATTGCCAGCGGTACAAGATATGCAACCGAAGGAAGGCAAGAAGGTGATGATCACGTGTCACTTTTGTGGTGAAGGAGGTCATAAAGCGATCTACTGCAACAAAATGCCTCCCGATGTAAGAGAGGCTCAAGTTCGGCAAGAGCTCGACAACTCTCACACATCGCATCATCACATGAACAATGGACCACCGCCGCCGCGAGGGCCGCAAAAGCCACTTGAAGAAGTAACGTGTTACAAGTGTGGACAAAAAGGTCATTACGCTAATAAATGTCCAAAAGGTCATTTAGCATTTTTGAGTCATGCAGGTAGCGGAGGTGGCGCACAAAATCAGAATTATCGGAGATGATTTTCTTTGTTTTATTTATGTAACATTGATATTGTGATGCTACTTTATCTCATTATTATCTATAAAATTCCTATATCATACAATAAAATAATTTATCATGTCTAATATGCGTGTCAACTGCCGCTCTTATGTCTCAACGATAACTAAAAGCATTTCTATGCTTTTTGAATAACATATATAACATCAACATTTAAAAAGTAATATAAAAAATGAGAAAGCCGTTTGCATTCAAGCGGGTTCTTCGATATTAAGTTTCTTTTTGTTAATAAACTGTAACAAATTTGAAGTACTTATTTCTAAAAATGATATATATGCTTAAATAAGTAAGTAGCTAGACTTGCAGTAACGCAAATTCCATTCGTACATAAATGCATTGTAGTTACTGCTATATCAGCATCTGATACAGAATATGTTATAAAAAGATATATATTTATATAATTAATGGATTAATTGGATAAAACCTGTTGGGAAGACATACATATTACCTGGTTATGATTAAACATTTCAATCATCTCTTTCCGAGTTTTACCAAGTTAATTGTTATTTTAATTGTAAACTCATTCCTTGCATAAATCCTCTAAAATTAAATAAAGGTGTGGAAGGCGTAAAATATTATGAAGACGTGCATGCACTTGTTGTATAGACATAATAGGTATGTACTTATTAATAAGGGCCGGACGTTTGTGCAAAATCCTACTGAATATCGCGCGAAGTGTGTGTGTGTGTGTGTGACGATCGGCTGCTGAACATAAATATCTCGCACGAACTTTCAGACGTCCCTACTTATTACGTCTATGGTTGTTACACGCCATTTTTATTATAAAAGATTTTTTTTCTAGTCATTCGGAATTAATTTTATCACGTGGTTCAATTTCTTACTTATGCTTGTGTAACAGCATTTATCAGGGATAATATTGCGCTGATATCAATGTCTTACATGCAAGTGAATTCATGTGGATAGTTATGAAGAAAATTATAAGTAATCTTCATAAATTTTTCTGGAAACATGTTTTATCATGTTGTATTGTACTCGATAACTTCAACGTAATTAGCAGGGAAAAGTCCGTATGTACCATCTGGTCCGAGCCCTTGCCACCAGCCTTCGTCAATTGCGTCAATATGCGTAATTATATCTCCGGGATCAAAAGTGATTTCTGTGTCGTCAGCGGCCTGATAATCATACAAAGCTCTAGCTTTCATTCCCTCGTTATTTGGATCAAAGTATAAGTACGGGCCATCTAATTGGTTGTACAATTCGTTTTCGGCGACCTGCTCCTTAGTCTCTGTCGTTTGTCCAGGTTCTGATTGCGGATTGGCAGTTGTTTTTAATTCTTGATTGGTATTTTGAGATTGAGACACTACAGAAGAGACAATTGTTTCCGCATTTGTTGATTTTTTCGCTTCAGTTAATGTTTCCTCACGAGATTTCACGTCGGACTGATCCTTTATCTGAGTCTCCTCCAACGCTTTTCTCATTGATTCCACATGATTGTTCTTAGGTAAGAATTGTTGAGCAGAACTCGTCTTCATTTGACCGGCCGCTGAATTCTGTTCAAATATCGCTCGAGCATTTATTGTTCTTTGAGCAATCAATTGTTGTGTTTCTTTGCTCCTTTGTCTCCGTAGTTCTTCGCTTCGCGATTTATGATCATCTTCGACGTCATTGCTGTAATTTTGAGCAGCCACTTGATTGCGTAAGTTGTTTACATTTTCGGCACGCTGTTCAGCTAGTTTTTGACGAGCGATTGAATTTTCCTTTGCCGTTACCTGTAACAATATTCGAATGCATATAAACAAGAACGTAAAATTAATAATAATAACTTCATAGGACGCAATGTCTAAATACATCTAATATATATATATATATATATATATATATATATATGTATATATATATATATATATATAGAATCGAAAAATATGCAAGATTAAAACGTATATACTTGTTGTTCTCTCAGTTGCGTTTCCTTTTCTTCCCGAGCTCTAACTTCTCGTTCTAACTTCTGCCGCTCTTGTTCGCAACGCAGACGCTCTTGCTCCAATCTTCTTTTCTCCTCCATTTCTTCCTTTTCCCAAAACTGATCTCTCTCCATTGCATTTATTTCTTGTTCAGGGTTTACTCTGTAAAGTACACATTGGGTAAGAATTGCATCATAAAGAATAATGATATGTTTAAAAATGTAACACGAGATAGAAGTAGTAATAACCTGCGATATGTTGTTCCAACAGGACCTGTGTTTCCTTCGTTTTCACTACGAGGTTCATTGAATTTATATGCAGAAGCTGTTGCTCGTGCAAGCTTTTCCATAATCATGTCTACCTCCACATCATCTTCAGAACGTGCAGTAATTGTTATATGTGCTCCCTTCAACAATTTTTCTATATCTCTAATGTGATTAGCGCATGTTCCTTTTCTAACAATTGGAGCACCTTCCCCTTGCTGTAAGTAAATATTTTATTAAGCAAAATATCTAAATTATGAAATTGAATCGAAATTTTTATTCCACATTTTCTTTATTCTGTATAAAAGCAAACTGTCGTTATCCTGTTTTCATAAAAAATTAATCTTAAATCACACATTTTATATATTAATTTTATACTGACCCAATTAATAAGTAAATATTTTGGTAGACTTGTTTTAGTATCGATAACTTTACAAAATGCATACATGATGTGACTACTATTCAGTCGATCAATCATTTCTTCCAAACCACCATTTCCTGTTCCATCTACTTTTAAATTATTAGTCTGCCCTTCATAGCCAAACAGAGCCCTGTCAAGAATAGAAAAATATTTAAGTTCTTAGTTGTGAAATGTGACAGATTGAATAAAAATTGTAAAAGACTTATACATTGTATGAGATTTTAAAGTCAGAAATATAAATGAGTTTCATATCACTAATAAATTATAGCTATATAAAATTACACATCATACATTTGTACATTTTAAACACATAAGTAATCTTATATTGATCTATATTTCTTTCTTGTTAAAAATAATTAAACATTTCTAATATTCATCTTATCTAGATAAAATAATTAACTCATCTAACATTTTTTTTTTTAATAATAATTATCAAGAGTGAATAAAAATAAGATTTCAAAAGAGAAATGAAAATCAAGATAGATTTATATCCATTTCTACTAATATAGATACTTCAATCTCGGTTTAATCTACTCTTTATTTGTTCAGTTTTAAGAAATAAAATGGATTTTAAAAACTGGTAGAAATAATAAGACATTGATAAGATAAGAACAAAAATACTCATTGTCAGCTTAATATTCACGAAAGTAACCGGCTAATTTGACGATTGCCTTGTACGTATACGTGCAAATATGTCGAAAGCATCAGACTCCGGTGTCACACGCCGGATTGAGAAACGCAATTGGTACTTAGGTGTACGCCTACCAGTTAGTAGACAATTTATCGTTGACCACGCTGTGCCAAGCGGCCACCAAGGCATCATTGTTTTTCGTCAGATTAATTGACATTTTCTCGCTAAATCATCAAGTTCATAACAAGTTCCGGGGCGGATTCGATAACAGGAGGAACCGCACGGACTATACAAACAAGTAGACGGCAAACTCCCACGGTTTGGTTTGAAAGAATAGAGAAAAGTAAAAGAAATTGGAACACGGATAATATGCTTTTTCTTAATTGTATTTAGGACCTTCGCTTTTTCTCTCTCTAACAATCCTATGTATTTATTTCGTTTCAAATGCATTTTTTTAGAGTTTAAACAACACGACATGTTTATGCCTGTATCATCACCAACGAATTATTATTAAAGACCGATAATTCTAATTTGCATCAATTAAAATTGAAGTTAATTGAATACTTTAATTATGAATACTTGTAATGCTGTAATATTATATAATATATTGCTGCAAAATCACAATTCTTTTGTATTTTCCTCTCTATGGATAATCTAACATATGGGTATGATAACATTAAAATTACAATTTAAATAAAATCGAGTATTATTGAATTCTAAATATAATATATATAGTTTTTAAATATATATAGTTTTAAGTATAGATTTACAAAACATTAGAATAATAATAAATTATAAAATTAATACTATGGCTGTGTTCCAAAATTTATTACCAGTACCTTGTGTTTGTGAAAGGAAGAATATGTGTTTGTTGTGTTGTGTTGTTTTTGATTTTGTATAAAATAAAATTTTAAAGAGAGCGTCCAGATGCGCACAGTGTAAAACGGACATCACCAATCAGATTACTGCTTTAGTAAAGTTAGGATAAATTTGTAGAATTTGATTGGTGGTATCTGTTTTACATTGCGCATCTGGGACTCACTCGATTGAAAATCTATAGTATACGTAACATAATCTATAGACTTCGGTACTAGCCACTGAAATATACCTACATATGAAATATACTTGGAATGGAATGGACACTGACTAGTCCGACACGGTCCAAGAGAGATCCACGAGACAAGGGTTTTTATCCTTTTTGTTACAAAAGTCACAGAAAATAAAGGTATAAATATTCATTGTTTTATTCTCTCTACGTAACGTTTGCATGAAACATAAGAAAAAGTTGTTAATAATATGCGCAAGTTAACTTTTTATAACAACACAAATTTATTTTCATAAAAAACAAATTTATGTAAAAATAATATCAACAAAAAATATACTGTACACTAAAAATATCAATTCCAGGCCACTAGGATCGCGTCGATCGCGTATTTCCATCATATAAGCTTGTGCTTCTCTCAGTATATTTTCTTTAAGGTCAATGGCTGTGTGTGAGTGACGTATATTTTTTGTGGAGTTCCACGTGAGTTAGGCTTGAGTTAAAAACAAAACTAACAATTAATATAAGCATGAATAAACTGATCATGAAGAGATATCGACAAACATGTCAGAAGAAAATAAAGAAATACTTCCCAAGTGTCTTCAAATTTGCAAACATCATCAAATTCATTTTTAGAACATAAAGTAAGAGAAACATAGCATACCATCCATTGAATAATATAACATGATCAATAAAATGACTTTAGTATATATTTTTGTGAGAAATAAATATTGATACGATAAGCTGAACGCTCATCATAATGTCAGACACAAACAAGATAGAAAATATAAAAGCTGTGATATCCTTAGTGAAAATATTTCAGAATTTTTATATGAATCGAAACACTTCAGAAGTACTGAGAAAATATACATCTTTGCTTAGAATTTTCAAAAATTTTTGTATAATTTCTTGTATATTATTTTATTAAATCAATTTTTTATTTATTAACATGAAATATTAGAATATTTCAGAATTTATATATATAGTTCCAAGAAAAGATGAAGATTTTTAAATATTTTGAAAAGTGTTTCAAGGTGTATAAAAATTCTATAAAAATCTTTTACCAAAGTATTTGATATTACAAATATTCTTTATTTCATTTAAAGGAAAACGATGAGATAACTATACATATGGCTGTTGATAAGAATATATCTAATGTTAAACAAGAAACTATCCAAGAAAAATGTCCAGATATTACAGAATGTAATATGTCAAGTAATACCAATATAGTACAAAATACATGTGCAAATGATCAAGTAATTAATCAAGTTGTGGAAGTAAATATTCATAATAATAAGATGCAAGTAAATAATCTATTGCCACAACAGCAAGGGTAAACACAAATATATTGGTTTATTATTTAAAACTTTGTTTATATGAGAAATGAATAATTATTCAGTTTAGCTATACCAGTGTAAATATTGAAGTACCTCACGCATGTATATTTTTTGTTTATCTATTTGACAGATTGTGGTGGAACATCTTCGCTTCATATGATTGCGTAGAATATAAAGATACTGATTCAGATACTGATTTAGAAGAGATAAAAGCAGATTCTATAAATGACACTGAAAATCAACACACTGTGTTACAGATGCAAAATATACAGCAATATCGTACAGTTGAAGAAAGCTTGTCATCCTGTGAAGAAATTGATAGCGAAGATGATTCTAATAGCAGCATCAATATCAGTAGTAGTAGTAGTAGTAGTAGTAGTAGCAGCAGCAGCAGCAGCAGCAGCAGCAGTAGTTAGCGATAGTAGTAGTGATACTGGCAGCGAAAGTGGTTCAGATGATATTGCGAGTACTAATAACAGGTACTATTATTTTTTATAGAATAAAATTATAACACATATTTATTATATATTTAATTTAAATTTCTTTATGAGTGAAAATAATATAAACTTTTCATATATATTAACTTTTAGAAAGAATGAAAGCAAGATAAATACAATAAAGGAGAAACATATAGAAAGTGAGTTAGATGATCTTCCACCAATAGAAGACTTACATATTACAGTTCCCGACGTTTTATGTAATCCATTAGGCGAGGTAAAATTAATAATATATACTGTGAACATTCAAAAAGTTGTAAGATGAATTAATGTCGTAAGATAAAGTAGTAATTTCTAAATGTATAAATGTTTTAAATTTATCTGTGTATTTAATGTATTTTAGATTGAAAAAATAGTTGAGCACTTGGTAATCGTAAACCAAAGCCTAGTGAGCCTACGCTTAATCTGGACACAGTTTATTCGTGAATAGAGGAACTAAAGCATTGGCAAATATCGACGTATTTGGATGTGTTAAATGAGCCATATTACTGTATTCGGTTCAATGACGCTAAACCACATAGAAGACAATGGCATTAAAGTGGGCATGCAGGTTTATTATTGCCCGAGTAAGAAAGACAGATACACATCCCTCGTTTTCCTGCACGAGTTGACAAAGTTGGTACCTTGACAAACATAGTATGTGTTACATTGCAACATATTCAAATAAATGTTTTCTTGTAGAAATAAAAGCTTGTGATGCGGTTGGCGATGACGAGCCGCCAGAATTTTCAAACGATTGAGGACGAACTAGCGTATGAAATGCTGAAAATAAAGCAGAAAAATAACAAAGATTCTTCTGACAGTAGGACGCTGCATTAAACGACAACGACGAACGGGTGAGTGTATTTCAAATTCAGCATTAGTCCATTCCAAAGTACAAGTTGCTAACTTGATCCATTGCTTTTAGTCAGAAACGTATTGACTTCCTGTATGTAACATGCACTTTTATAATTTACGGATTTGAATCAAACTTGAACTCAGACCTTCGAGAAACAGAACATGTACAGTTTTCTGCGCCACGCTCGTTAATCTTTACAAATAACTAAATAATATACTACTAATTGATTTTTAGATTCTAACAATACAACAATGGGCTGGCAATCAAATCATCCATGGAACAAAAATAGAAATGTCCAATGTCAGAGATATAACAGAAAGAGGCAGCCAAATCGGAATTGGGATCATATTAATTCTGCACAAAACGGCTCATCCTCCTGTAATGAATCTTGGCAACAATATCCATATCAAAATAATGCGTTATGGCAACCAGTGTTACAGAATACACATTCGATGTTCAACGGACCATATGGAGGTTACAGATCATCATATAACGGACATTTGTCACAGTACAATAATTCAAATATTTCGGAATACAGCGTAAATCAATATTATCAAGGTGCCAAACCTAATTTCCAAAGTAACAACATTCAAAGTCAATATCCTAGAATTCCTTTCGGCGCTCCTCCGAGATTAAATCCGCCCGCAATGATAAATTATCAATTTCCTAATGCATCATATCCGTATACAAACATGCCTTCTTGTTCGAATTATATACAACCGCCATTACCGATAACGAATGTCAATGATATAGAAACTCTTCACCAGCTTCTACGTCTTCTTCGCATACGAAGAATTCGACGAGTGTGGATTTAATTTCACCAAATGATTTAATGTCTTATTAATACTTTTTCTACTTTCACAGAAAATATTTTTCATTTTCAATACTATGTAAATCTGTTAAGAAAATTTCAAAATAATATTTGTACATTGGTATTCTCTGATCTACTTTCTCAAGGTTATATAAAAATATAATTTTATGAATACATTAATAAAATACCACAACACACACAAGTATATGTATATATATGTATATTAAATATTTATATAAGTATAATAGGTACATAGTATATATGTATAAGTATTTTATATGTATATACAATTGAAAGCAATAAAAATATTCTCTTGATCTGATTATACTTTTTTTTCTTATAGTGAGTTGTTTTATTATTGAAAAAGTCATCATTTTTTAACTTGTTTATAACAGGTTCTTCTAATTGACGTCCGCAATTGCAATATCATTCTTTATCTCTGCGATAAGTTCATCTGCAAAAATAAATAACAAAATTGTTCTCTAATAACAAACTGTAAAATAGCCATTTTGAACTATTCGAACGAATAATAATTTACATATATTTTACATATTATTATGACAGCATTCATTACCTAGAGAGGAAAAATCCCTTTCTGGTCTTATATATCCGCCAATAATAATTTTGAGTTCCTTACCATAGAACTCATCTTGGAATTTATGTAGCAGGTGCACTTCCCTAAAAAAATCAATTTATTTTAGTACAAACACAAAGATATTTTTCTAGATGTAATAAAATATTTACATTGTACATAAATAATGATATCTATTATATACAAAATATAATGTAACTTAGAATAATCGAGCTATCTTGAATTCAAATAGAAATTTAGTCTTGAAATTGTTTTACGTACCAGTGACTTTTTCTCATTCTTGTAATATGGATTCCATCCTATGCTTGCGACCATTTTGTAAACTTCCCCGTGCAAAGATGCCCAGCCATAATAAACTCCGGTATTTAGATCCTTTGGCAAAGTATTGACTACGGATTCTGGGAGATTAGCTGATATTTGTAAAAGAAAGAAGAAACATAATTTTTTTTCTGAGCACTTTGTGAGCTGATCATAATCAGTTCTTTAAGAATATAACGTATTAGTTTCTTTATTTTTGTAAATTTTAATTTTACCATATTTAAAAAATAATTATTTCTTGAACAAGGTAAAATTAAAATTTTAAATTAAGTAATAATTATTTTTTAAATAAGGCAACGTATTTGTTTCTTTATTTTGTAGATAACATTTTTAGCTTTTTTAATTTTAACTTAAAATTAAAAAAGCTAAAAGTATTATCTACAAAAATAAAGAAACGAATACATTGTCTTATTTAAAAAATAATTATTTCTTAATTTAAAATTTTAATTTTACCTTGTTTAAGAAATAATTATTTTTTAAATAAGATAAAATTAAAATTTTCAAAAATAAAAAAACGAATATCTTAATTTTTATAGATAATATTTAACTTTTTTAATTTTAATTTTAATTTTATCTTATTTAAATTAAAATAAAAAAATTATTTTTTTAAATAAGGTAAAATAAAAATTTTAAATTAAAAAAGTTAAAAGTGTTATCTACAAAAATAAAGAAACGAATACATTATATTCTTAAAGAACTCATTATTAAAATTAAATCTTATAAAATATGCAAAACTAATTACCGATATATAATTAAAAATAATGATGAAAAATATTGTAATACAAAAAATCTAAATTCAATAAAGAATGCCGAAAAAGTGCTTTTCTATCATTTCGCGTCTCGAATTAAATGGACGCGGCCGTGCTACAACTTTTAGTTTACTATGATAATCAAAATCGGATTGATTTAATTGGTGATTAATTCAATCTGCAGAATCTATTAAAAATTTTTAGAAGTTTATTAAAAGTAAATGTATAATTCGTTTAATCTAATATTTCTTTTCTATATTAAACAACGAAAAATTAATTATTCTTATATTTGCTTATTTTTAACACATATCAGATTTTGGTATTCTTAAATGGTCAAAAGTTTGACTTTTCTCTCAAACAATTTTTCGTTTCTTGTTTATGATTTTCAGGATTTTAAATTGAATCTTCTGAATCTTCGATTTTTCTTCATCTAAAAGAAGATATTATTTAAAATAAACTCATTTTTTTATAAATCTATTCTGAAATTATATCACTTCTCAGAAGAAACGTAATAATAGTATAAAATTTTATATATTGCAATCGTACCGATTTCTACTATCTAGTATTAAAGTGCTTCGTGCTAATGATTATTAAATTATTTTAATAAAGTTTTTTTTTTTTTTTAAGCAAAATATTCCTTTAACGTTTTAGTTTTCATCTGTCATTCGCAGCAAACCCCATCTCAACTCCACACATGAGCATTATTGTAATAAGCGTTGCTCGCCAAGCGTATCGACGACCGTTTCAATAAAATTTCATCAAGAGAAAAGTTTTTCTGCTTTTTTCTCGTTAAAATATCACGTCACGTCTCGCACATAACGGATCTCGAGAGAACAAGAGAGCATAGATGCAAAAAGAGCGCGTTGTGAATTTAATTAAAAAGTTCTATACTAGTTAAGTTATCAAAATTTTAAAATTACAGATTTCTTAATTTATTTTTTTTCCTAATCAATAGAAAATTTGATTGCAAATACCAAAATTTTGATTTCCTCAAATAAGGAACAGAGAGGAAAATTTGACTATAGCATTACACAGCAAAAATAAATTTTTAAACAAGTTAAAAGGATCTAAACAAATTTTCGTATTTTATTAGTTTTATTTAATACATATAAAAATTTTATTTTTATTTTTAATGTAACTTCCTCATCAAATTTACAAATAAATACTACAACATGCAATTTATAATAAGAATTAAGAACACAACAAAAAAAATTAAATAACTTTTAATATAAAAAACCACTGAGAGAAGTATGCTTAACTATTTATACAGATCCAATTGTTATACAGATATCCAAAAGTAAAATAGAATACTGTATTTTAATCTAGTATATTAAAAAAAAAATTTTTTATGGCGTTGAATGAGTGACACGTGCACCCTGAAACAAATGGATCTTATCAATTTGAAATTCGAATCGCCACCCTCATATAAAACACAAGTGAAAAGAATCCTAAACCTCTACCGACGTATTTCAAATAGGTGACATGGCGTGCACGTGCGTGACAGCAGGTATTGATTATGATTCAAGAGAAAGAAAGGACAAAAAAGCTTACACCCTCATAGAGATGTAGGGATCACTCTCGATTGTTGTAACGACAGAGAGAAGTGCGTCATCCAAGTGTTACGTTCGATATGTCCAATCGAGACTTGATGTTCCCGTTGATTCGAACACTCATAAGTGTTCGCAGGAGAGTGCGAGTGATACTAGTCAGGGATGCCGAGCGCCCGAGCCCCTCCGAGCCCTTGGGAGATCCGGGCCGACACGAAGCATGTGCCAAGATCTTGCTGCCCAGGATCGCCGTCCGATCGCCATCCATGTCGCCCAAGGCCATTATGCTCTCGACTCTTCTGCGGAACAAGTCGCGAAAAAAGCGCGTAACTGACAAGTAAAATAACGTTGACGTTTGGGCCCGTATCCTTGTCAAGGTGGTTTTCAATGTCAACTAGCTTAAATGTCAGCGGGCGGAGATCCGACACTCGGCCGTGTCCGGTAACGGGACAGCGAACTTATCAATTATCCGTTCTGCTATTTTAAACCGATAACCACACCTTTCCTCCGCGGCCCCCCCCTCCTTTATTTATCTTTGCATTTGTACCAATTGACCGCGCGTACTCTTACGTTTTCAGCACTTAGCAAATGAAATGAAATAAGTAATAGACGTCATACTTTATTAAATTTTTGTGCCTATCATCATTTTTATTTAGAAGCATACTTGTCAAAGATATATTATCGAATGTTTGGTAACATTTAATAAAGGAATTTGTTATCATGAATTCCTAGATTTTTCCAAATTCAATTGCACAGAAGATTAGAGAAGATAATTTTTTAATGCCACTTTGAAATAACTTGATTTACTTCTAAGATTCCTTAATCATACAAAAAAGCACCAAGAAAAGCCACTTATTTCAAATTAATTGAAAACACAGTAAAAATAATATATCAATTAATAATGTACATAATCTATCAAATTGTAAATTCAATCTCTAATATAATAATTAAACACGCTAATTAAAACGCTGTTTCTATTATTACTATTTTTTCATAAAAACGTGAAAATCACAAGGATGTACATAATATATGTGGCAATTTTTATTATCGTGCCATTATCACGAAAACGAAAGAGATTAATTTTTAGATAAAAAAGAGATTATAATTAATTTAAAGTAAATGTCAAAAATTTTCCAAAAATTTTCCTGAATAAAATTTATAAATCCATGATTATGGAAGAATAAAAATAAATTTAATACTGAAATTCTGAATTGTTCCCAAGTAATAAAGCCGTTGATTATATTTTTGATCCTCAAAACCCTCAATTGCATTTAAAATTTGCTTTTATGCATTATTTTTTGCAAACACTTCGTAACTGATATATGAGTATGAGGAAGAAAATTGAAATTCTTTAAATCTATTTCGGGTATTATACAACTATTAGAAATCATTTATAATATATCGCATCACTAGAAACTATTGCACTACTTAAATAACTATTTAAATATTAAAAACATCGCGTCGCGCGTATATATATATAATTTTTTGCAATATCCGCGACAATCGTTATATTTCAGATTTTAACATTTGCTAAAATATTTCTCAACGTAGAATGCATTTGCCTCTTTTCTCATAATTCTCTTGATTTACTATAAACTATGTTTTTAACACATTCATATACGTGTACAAATTCATCGCTCGAATTCGCTATTGATCGCTCGAACGACAAATGGAACGGATGTAAGACGAAATTGCTCGCACCACAGAGAGCAATGAGATTTTTCCTCTTGTGAATTCATGGTGAATACGCTCCATATAACTGTTTCGTATATAAGGGATAGTTTGAATTAAGATAAATTAATTTTAAATATCACTAGAAAATCGGTTACAACCGAGATGCCCCAGCGAAATTATGTTTGTAGACGATTTCACGTCTATGGATACTGATATTCGTCTCTTTTTCCTTATTTCACATCATCCCTCTAATTCAGTTGTGACATTATACAATATTGCAATCGCGTATCCATTTGTTACCGATATTTTTCTCTTTTTAGAGAGTTCCATGTAATCGTATTGTGCGCAGCTGCTTAAAGCGTTATACACATCATACATATTCTGGGCTCGGTAGAACAAAATTAAATAAGATTTTGCATAGTTAGAAATAGACTGAAAAAAAATGATGACAAGTTCCCCTTACATTTTTTGCCAGATAAATTCGTGTTTAAGAAATTCAAGGGAATCAATAGAAATATAATCGTTCGAGAGAGCCCGAGTTCTTTTAATAATACCCAGAGACGATCCTTTGGAACTAAAAAGAGTATGGCGTTCAAAAATATTATATATTTACACGATATATGCAGTACATGAAATATGCAAACTGCGCACGGACGAGGGTCTCCTCTGCCGTAATTAGTGGATTTCAATCGATGACTCTTGACGCGCCTCTGACGTCGAGAATTGCGGATGGGAGAACATTTTTATATTCCTACTAATTCAGTTCAGTCCGAGATCGCCCGATCTCTGATTTCCGGCGATTTCGAATGCAAATATTTGATCTATACATTTCGACGTATAACAATGCACTCAGACGCGCGGAGCAGAAGAAGGCCCATTTCCGCCCATGCCGAAAATCTCAGTATCAATCGAGATCGATAAGATTTAGTTTGTTCAACTATAGAAATAAAAAGATCTCAGCCGATCTCGTTATGTTCTCGTCAACAAATAAACGTATAAACTTATCTTTTAGATAGATACAACATGCAATTAGAATACAATATATGCTAACTTGGAATAATAGTCTAAGACGGACAATGCAACATTTAAACTCGCGATTATACGGTTTATTCCCGTTTGAATCTTTATCCGAAAAAAGATGCACGAATTTGGCGGATGGACGCTCCTATAATGTTTCTTATATTGCTTTGACGCATAATACGATGAAAGAAACCCACACCACATGCAAGATAACATCTTTATTACATTGAAACGATCCGGCAATTCTATTCCTCTTAATAAACATGTTATATTAATAGTAATATTATGATTCGAATTATTCCTTCTTTTTCGTCTTCTACGATTCCCGACTTAATCTTTGCCGGCATACATATTCACATTCCGACTATCTTATTCGATGTCGGGGGGGGGGGGGAGTTCTCAATGTGTAACAAACTTCTTGTCCTTTTTTCTTTTTATCTTCTCTGACCGTGGACAAGATGTTTTTTCAGAAATGCATGATTTATTATTGATCTAATTTGGAATTGAATTTTCCGGATAGACTAAACAATTCACGGCCTTTTTGCCACATGTACCAGGCTACTACATAGTCTAT
>NW_023415877.1:0-27508 GCF_013373865.1 Monomorium pharaonis | reverse complement strand
GTAGGACGGAGAGAGGAATGTGCGCGCGAGAGCGGAGAGAGAGAGAGAGAGAGAGAGATGTATATTACTAGAATTAGTGATCGTGTACTTGTATGCGTTTGTTTAGAATTAATTTATAGAGTAACGCGCGAACAAGGTTAATTAAGTGTAGATTAATAGAAAAACTGAAGCCTCATAATGTATGATGAAAGGGGTGAAGAAAATAGGCCAATCGCATTGATTCACTTCCGTTCGCCTACGTTGTAGAATCAAAGTCTACTCTTTATAGACAATGTACTCTATATATTAATAATTAGATTTTATTATATTATTATAGTAATTAAGACAAGATAATGTTAGAGATTATAGTAGAAATAAAGACTTAAAAATTTTAATTTATCTTATTTGTTTTTTATTACATTATTATGTTTATTATTTTACCGTTAAAGAATATGGAAAAACTATTAGATATATTTTTTATGTTAAACAATGCTTAATACTTTGAGATGATACCCAGTAAGCAAAAAATATTTGACCAATATTTAACAAATATAAATTTTGTGAACATTATAATTTAATGTTTTATAAATATTCTTAGAATATTATTTAGTAACATAGCTGCTTAAATATTTTTTAAGTATTTCGAACATGAGTTAAAATTTATTTTCAAAATTCTATAACGTAATGTTACAACGTCTACAATATTTACAAATCTTTAAATTATTATTTAATAATATTATTATCCAATATTTTTAAGAGATTTTATGTATATGTATGAGTAAAAATATTTCTCATATGTTATTAATTCGTTTATACAGCTAATTTGACCGAGACCCTATTTCCATAAAAACTATGCAGTTCTTCATTAAAAAAATTTTTAATACAAAACTTTTTTATATTCATTTTTTATAAAATACAAAAAATTGCAAGCGTTTTTAAACTTTTGACAAGTGTATAGTACATAATTTCTTTATATGTATTAATATATACTAATATGTATTAATAATTCTTTAATAATTTGTGTACATAGAAACATTTATCAATTATATGTTTAATCTTAAAATATAAACAAATATACATGATAATTTTTATTTTAAACATGTAATAATTAAAAAAATTTTTTAAAATATGTTGTATATAATAATAAATAAAATAACAATTAACATTGCAATGTTTATATAATGTTACATTGACTTTGTTTTATTATTGAGTTAATGTTATAAGAAACATTATCACATTGTTAAAAATTGTAAATGCAATATTATTTACAACGGCATTGTATATGTTATTTCAACATTACTGAAACCTCCAAATCTATATTAAAGTATGTTCATGTATCAGTGATATTGCATACAATATTAAACTAAATACTTGAAAACATTATTATATAATGAATATTGTTATAATAACGTTATAACAATTTCTTTGCTCACTGAATATAGATATGGTACAAAAAAATATATAAATATTTTGTTTTATTATATACATAAAACTAAATAATAAAAGAAGATAAAATTGCAGCAACAAAAGTTATTTCAAATATGTAATAGTTTTTGTATAAACATAATTTATTCTTCCTTAATGACAGATAATCATGATAAAGTAACAAGTAACAAAGTACACGTTACTGAAATAAACATATTTATATATTCTTAAATATTTATATACTATATTTAATTAAAATACATAAGTACTAAATTAAAAAAAAAGTTATCAAGTTAAATAAGTAAAATTTCTCGTCATATTATAGATAGAATAGTTTTATTAAAGTATGTAAAAGTTAGCTCTCTCTCGTTCTCTCTCTTCTCTCTCTCTCTTTCACACTCGTTAAAAATCTGTACGATGTGTGACATAAGTTTTAGAGTTAATTTACCAAATTTATTTTATATATATAGCAATTTATGATCCAAATACGGTGTATATACGTACGCGCGGATACATGCGTGAAATTATGGTCACGCGTGTCGTCTCGTGCAGCCCTCGAAAACTCTCCGAGATTGCGCTGAAAATTCGATTCACTCTACAGACCCTATCTCCCTTCTCTAAAAAATAAGTAACGCACCGCTCGTTCAGGGATCGTTTAAACTCCCTTTAGAGCCTACTTTAAACAATTTGCCAGGCTCCCTGCTATTCCACTACAATAAATCAAAGAAACTCAATTGATACACGATGCCAGTTTAATCGATTTCTGCCACCCTCGTTCTTCCTCCCAAATTGTATGAGATATTATATCAAGTAGATTATTGCCTTTGCGTTTTCTTAGTATCTATTTAAATTTACGTTGTGTTGTTTTTAGCTTATTTTATCTTTATGATTTTTCTATTACATTTAAAAAATCATTGTTAACTTGACTAATTTTTTTATTTTAAATTAATTAAAACTATTTTTTTTACTTTAAATTAATTAAAAACTATTTTTTACTTTAAATTAATTTAAAAAAAATATATAGCAAAATTATAATAATGTAACGTATCAATTTAGTGCAATATATTTGCACTATATGTTTGCAAAATTAAATTTAATAATTAAAATGAATATTTGGTATATTTTAATTGTTCATAAAATGTTACGTACGGAACATTTAAAAATATAATTAATTTATGTATTTACATATTTACAAGAATGCATAATTATTTCTAAATTAACCATAAAATTATTATGGTAGAAATATTGCAACATGAAATTTATACATTTAGTTTAGCAATATTTAAATAAAAAATAAAACGGTTATGAATTAATTGTAAAATATTGATATGTCAAACTCAAGTATGTTTTATTTTTAACAAATTTTATTTTAATTTTTTCCAACAAAAGCGCATATATCTATCTTATCTTATCTTATCTTATCTTAGCGCAATTATTGTGAAATTTTCAATCAATTTACATTGCGCAATATTTGCATAATTTGTCCATTCGGTAATCAAGTAATCGAATAAGACTTAAATTAAATGAAAGAAATTAAAATAATATACTCGTATCGTGCAATTAATGTAAGGAGAACCCTTTCCATATAAAAAGACAAAATGTGAATTTTGAGACAGACTCACAAGGATATCTTGTGAATCCGAAAATTCTGATTTTAAACTTGGTATAAATGTAGAGGGGATAAATACATGAATTTAGAAATTTTTAGTGGTGTTATAAATGGTTTAAAGGGTTAAATCGCCTTTCAAAAGTGAGGGTTTTTGCCTTTTCTCGATATATTTCCTAAACTAAACACAATATTAACCCTCAATCCCTCCCGTGTTTTCGGCACCTTCTATCCCTCTCTACGAGTCGTTTTCGTTCTCGCCCTTATAACCATATAAATATGGTTTAAAAAATCTGAAAAAAAATCATGAATACTCTTTAAACATTTCTCTTTAAAAAACTACCATTATATTATCCCCCTCTCCCAAATTTAATATGTATTTTTAATAAACAATGAAAAAAATCAATAAAAAAGTTAATTAAAAAAATATATAGCGATAGTAAAAATTTTGAAAAAAAAATTTTTTTAATCCATTTCTGGAAGAAAAATAGTTCCTCTTTACGAAAAAAAAAGTCTGATCAACGTAGGATGAAAGCAGATATCCAATTTTAGCGTATAAAAATTGGTATTTTTTGAGGATGATGAATAGTGTTGTAAAATAGGGAAATATCAATAAATGTACAATTATTTTTTTTTGCTTAAAGTTTTAACAAATTATTATTTAATACATAGTAAAAATATAAAATTTTGTTATAAAAATAGAAAAAAAAAAAAACAATTTAAAAACAGTCGCGACAGCAATTTAAACGATGATCATCGCAAACGGGTTTGTTGCATCAAGCACAACATTGATTGATCTTTTATCATTTTTGTATAAAACAATAAAAACATCTTTTTCTTTTTTTAAATTTATTAGTTAATATCCAATCTCCCAATATTTGCCGAATGCTGAATTTTATGGTCTGCTCAAAGTATTCTGGATTTCTAATTTCCATGTAGATGTTTAACTTAAAATATAATATACATAATTGTTCTAAAATGCATGTACATGTCCAAAACACTTAATTTACAAAAAAAATTTTTTTTCGAAAAAGTCATTTTTACTTACGTAATCCCTCCCTATGGGTCAAAAACGTCCTATTTGAATTTTATCTGGTTGGCGTTTGGAGTAGAACAAACGGACCGGGCTGGCCTTTTGCACTGAAGACCCTTTCTCTTAAAGTTTTTTTTTTAGTATAACTTTGATGGCGCTAGCATGCGGTTGTACGAGAAATTAACAATAGTAGTTTTAAGCAGGACGAAAACGACCCATAGGGAGGGATTGAGAGTTAAAAGATGTTTTGTACAAAAGTTTTACAGCATAAATACATACTTTATTTAATTATGTTGTATATTTAAAAAAAAAAAAAAATTTTTTTCAAAAACACTTTTTATACCTTCCTTATGTTGAATATTTATTGCATAAAAATTTTAATTTTAGTAAAATTTGGCACAAAATGTAGAGAAGCCCAATACATGAATTTAAAAAATTATAGTTGGGGCTCAAAAATGGTTTAATGGGTTAAAACTACTCTTTAAAAGTTGAAACATTTTGACCTTTTTTTCGATATATCTCGTAAAAACGAAACATCAAAAATGTTTTATACAAAAGTTTTACAGTATAAATACTTGTATTTAACTATGCAGTTAATTAAAAAAAAAATTTTTTTTTAAATTAAATAAACTATTCAATAAAATTGACTTATGTATCCAGCATTTATATTTATATATATAATTACTTTATATAGTAATTATACTATCTTACACTACATATTATTTATATCGTCTATGTGTATGTTACCTATGTTATATATTATTTATGTTGTAAACTATACATTTATATTATCTGCATTTCTGCATGTATTAATTTTTATGTGACAGTTGCGCAATATTAGAGTAGTCACGTTGTTTTCACATAGTGTTTATTCTGTCTACGTCACATATTTCACATTCATGTTTTATATTCATTATGTCACGATACGCATAACATATGAAATAGAAATCACATTAAGGGGAGATATACATATAAAATCAAATTTTGGTCATTTTTTGATAATTTTTCTGTTGATTGCTGAACATGCATAGAATGTTTCTGCAAAATTTTAGACCGAAATTCCTAACAGTTTTAAAGATACAGGGCAAAACGCATACGCGTGTCGAGCTCAGTTACTTATGTGCTCACCGCACAATAGACCATCGAGCTTCTCCGTCCTCCTCACCCCTTATGCTTTTTATTGTAGCTTGGAAAAATAAAAAGTTCTTTGAGAATACAGACGATCGTATGTATTCGCCAAGAATCACTGATTAGCATAAATAGCCCGTAAATTTTAAAAGTAAGAATTTTTCTTTACAAAATTTTCAAACGCGTTTTTCTCGAAATCACTTTTTTGAAATTTGCAACCACAATATCTCAAAAACTACTGACCGATTGCAAAGACATTTGGTATGCTTTTAGATAAAACCTGTATCTAGTCGGTGAATATCACCGATTTGCAACAAAATATGTTTAAACCATAATTTTTAAATAAAAAGCCAAAAATAATGTGAAAGATTGTTATTTTGGGATTTTGTTTCACCATACGTTAATTTTGGACTTAAAATTTTTTTTTACATTCACTGACTAAATTGTTGGTCTACTTTTTAAAATTCTTTTGGGTTTTTGTGTTTCAAATAAAAATTGACGACTGCACCGTAGTTGCAATTTGGGACTTAACCGAAAATATCGTCTGACGCTTCGGCGAAATATTAATATATTTATAATATATAATTATATGTTATATAATTATACATTAAACAAAATTTTTTTAGTTTCTTTTAATGTGTGATGAAAACATGTTAAAATTAAAAAAAATTGCATTATTATAGTTTCTAAGAAAAAAATTCTCGAAAGTAGCCTAAAAATTTCCATTCTACATGTATATCCCCCTTAAAAAAGTTTGGTATTTTTATTTTTATCTTTTTAATAGATATATAAAAATATAAATAAATATACATTTTTTATTAAATAAATATATTGTATATTACTTCATTTGTAACAACATATCATTTAATTAATATAGCATTGCTAATAAGAAGAGTATTATAATATTGTTTAAGAGTTATTAACTTTACAAGCAAAATAACGTTACAACATGTTACAACATGTTACAAACTGTTAGTATTATTACTTTATTTTTAACCATTGAAACAACTGTAGAATAACGGGCGATGTAATTATAATAATACTATGTATAATTAAATACTAATTAATTTGTTAACAAAAATTATTTTACAGTCTTATGCGAAAGTTTATTAATTTATTTTGAATAAAAAAAAAGTTATACCTTATAATGTTTTAAGATATCTATAGATTATATATACATATATGAACCACACGTGTGTGACAAGTTTACTTAAAAAAAATTTTTTTTGAAAAATAAACAACGCAGTTAAATGGAAGTATTTATACTGTAAAACTTTTGTATAAAACATTTTTTGATGTTTCATTAAGTTTACGAAATGTATCAAAAAAAGACAAAAACCATTGACTTTTAAAGGGTGGTTTCAAATCTTTAAACCGTTTATTAGCATCAACTAAAACTTCTAAATTCATGTATTTACCCCCCCCCCCCTCCCCCTACATTTATATCAAGTTTTATTAAAATCATAATTTTCGGGTTCGCGAGATTTTCTTGTCAGAAAAAACAAGAAACAAAGGAATACAATATCGTAGCTACGTTTAACAAGGCTAATACACTTGTCATAAATTGAACGAGACCATTCAACGTCACGTTCTGACTTCCGACGTGTTATTAATGTCGAGCTTTGTGACGCTCGATACAATTATCGAATGTCACATTGATACGTCGCCATACGTTGTATTGTACGATGCGAGAGCGAGTATTATACTATTAATACAGAAACCGCTCATTACGGACCGATGAGAGAGAACATGAAATTGGCGTGACGCATAAATGTCAAGATGAGATTTCTTCTTTTTCTTTATTACATTCTATTTATAAAGATAAATAGATTTCACTAGTTTCATTATATTGCAAAGTGAGTATCATTATACGTAATTCACAAATATTAAAGTTATTATTATTGATATTATTACCAAGAAAAATTTTAATTAAAATTTAAAAATAATGAATTAAATAAAAGAAATTAAATTTAAATTTAAATATTAAATAAAGTAAATAAATTAAAAATTAAAAAGTTAATTATAAACATCTTATGCAAATATAAAAATGTTTGCATAACAATAATTGAAATATTGCTTAAATTATTCGATTGCCATTTACAAAAAAATCAAATAATTTTTAAAATATGGAAATTTATTATTTATTAGCATATAATGCAAAACTTAATAAAAAGTGTGCTGAGTAAATTTTACATCTTTATGCAAAGAGAAATTATAAAATAGAAAAAAATTTTCAGATAAAATTAAGATAAATCTTACAAATTTTATCAAAATTAAAAATAATTTTTTGTCAACCTTTTATGTAATTTTTTAATCAGGTTTTCAGAAATTTACCATATGATATTACATTATTAATTGAACTCTTTGTTATCTCAGTATTTTCGCAAACACTCTTTCCTATAATTATGCACTTTACAATTAATTTTTTATTAATTTTTATGTGCATTTTACAAAAATTTACATATGAATACTCTATGCAACGATTATTGTTATTATTATCTACAAGATTGTGGAAACGCAGTGTTCGGAATCTGAAGAAATGTAGGAGCTCGCCAATATCTAGGGTACATAAATGTTTTACATGCAATAAGGCGTTCGTCCAGGCTGGACGAAAGTGCCCACAGTCTGATTTTATTACTCGACCACAAAGAGGCTCGTGCGACAGAGGGAAAGATAATAGCGGAAGCTAGAGGTGTTAAGAAAATGTTCATACAAATATGTAAAGAAATATGTTTCTGTTTTTATTTAGATTTATAAGTCGTTTATTTGTTTCGTACGGTCAATTCTAATAATACATATAGATTACCATAGATAAAAGTTTCAAATATTTATTATTATATTTTAAATGTATTTAAAAAAGTAAAAAATGGTGCTTAGAGATTTAAAAAATATAAATGTATATATAGTATCTCTCTTATAAATTATATATAAACATTTATAGTAATAAGTACATTGAAAAAAATGCGGTAAAATTAATGAAAAAGCAACTTGTTTCAATTAAACGGTGTAGTTGCGGGCTGCCAACTAAATAAATAATTCATGAAATTTAACTGTCACTGATTGCAATTTTTATTATGCATATTAAACGAATTATGTATATAATTGAATCAATGACATATAATATTGTAGTGAATACATATCAGAGTGTAATAAATTTTCAAAGTTGAGAATTAAATACTTCATAATTATGTAATAATGCTAAATGTAAACATTATAATTGTATTTCAATTTCATTAATCATGTGCAATTCATATCTGATTTATTAAATATACAGATAAATGTATAAGTTATATATTTGCATAATTTATACATATGATTGAATTAAGCATTGATTATTGTCTTCAAAATAAAAAAGTGACTGTTTTAAAACATTTTTACACACAATTAAAAACAAAATTTTCTTTAATTAAAGAATACTATTGCATTAGTTTAACACTAAATGTGCTTATATTAATTTTAATTTTTCTTTTAATAAGTTTTTTTACTTTATCCAAAACAAATTTAATTAATTTAAACATTTTTTTAAATAAAAGTTTTCACAATTCTGCCCTCAATCACTTTTATGATACTAGATTGACATATTTCAACCTAGTATTATATGTTGATGGCGAAATCTTGTTTCCTTTCGCGCTCTTGACGAACCTTTTTTATTATTAGTAAAGACAGTCCATTTTTTACGAGATAACACGCCACATAGCGGTGGATAGTAAAAAGAATACCATCTTAAGAATAAAATACTCCACACAAGCCTATTTATTACTGACATAATACATAAATGGTTTGAACCAATGTTCAACAATATTAAACATTAAATGCATCTTATTTCTATTCAACCATAATGCATTTGTGTAAATTACATTAGCATTAACTCTTTGGTTGCTTTGTTTTAATTTTCGCGTGTAATTGAATTGACACCATTACTTGACACCATTATTTTACTTCAATATTATTGAATCATATGAATTAATTTATTCACAGGGAATAAAAAGATTTTATTTAATTATACATACGCTTGATACAATTAAAACGTGTACTTAATATTTTTTTTATCTACATATACACAACAACATTAATAATTACGTATGTTGATTGTATCAAGCCCATATGTAATTAATGTAAACACATTTCCACTTCTTCTAAAAATATAATTGGACATAAATGCAATAAGGAGTTAATATAACATCTGAGGAATTCTTGATTTGTTCTAATATATAAAAAATATACAAATTAAATACATTGTATTTAAATTAACAAAATAATGCATTTGTATCAATCAAAGTACCCTCAACTTCACGGTTGATTTGTTTTTTATTATTTTACGTAATTGAATTGACACAACAAACATAATTATATGAATTACATAGAATTCAACTATATATAAACAAAACTATTAATTGTATATGTAATTATAATAAAAAAATATGTAATTGAGATATATAAATATATCGATCATTCAATTACATTTTACAAAAGCATTGATATTACTAATCCAAGTGTCACTATTATTAAAACAATTATTGCTAATTTTCGTTCATTAATATTGATGTTACTTCAATAATATTAATATCAATTACACTGATCTAATTGATATAACAGCTTTTCTTCTGTGTACAAGTTTGGCAATATTTTAGAGAGAATTTTTGTTAATTACATTTTAATGTTAAAATCAGTGTAAAAAGTATCACAGTATCACATATTTGTGTCATTTATTATCTTTAAATTAGAAATTTATATGTAATTATTGGACATGTAACAAAAAAATTTTTATATTCTAAAAGATTTTTAAATAAAAGTTTTTTATAAAAGTTTTATTAAAATTATATTAATAATATTATATTACAAATGTAAACTGTTTTTAAATGTTATGTAATCTAATTTTATTTAGTGAAGGTAATTTATTTATATAATTGTATATAAAATATATATTATATGTATAAGAATGTAAAATAACTTAATTTTTATTTTACACTTTATTACGGTTTCTTCATAAATCAAAAGTAATTCTGATCGCATAACAGTATGCATTAGACACCTTTCTTTAATGTCATTAGAAAGAGAATTTGTTTAAAAATAAAGAAATATAATTTGAAATAGTCAAATAAACTGTTTATTAATTAAATTTAAAAAAGTTTTCTCTGTGTGCATGCATATATTAAATTCTAAATTAAGTATTTTTTTATTATATCCTGTTTTTTTTTAAATTTTAATACAACAGAAAAATTTATTTATTAGTTTCATTTTTTTCTAAATCTATATTGCATGAATTAGTCCATTTACATTTTACATTTTAGCGTTTAATATTACCTTGTGAAAATTAATATTCGCGTGCTTTATATAGAAATTTTTTTTCAGACGCGTCGTAAATACAACTTGTAGAATACGAACGTCGTAAATGGATAGGCGAATAGCACATGTAAATACATATGTGTGCTCATGGTATGTAGCACATACGATTTATGGCGGTCAGTTTATTGAAATGGGCATCCCTTGCCTTCGTCCCCATGCCTTCATGATTCTTCCGCCGATACGCCGTTTCTTGGCCTTCGCGCATATGTAGAGACTTATAAGAGACATATAACTTCTCTGCATCTACAGCGGCACGTTCTGCAGACGACTGGATCTCGGCCGAACTTCGAACGCTGTTGTCTCCTGCGTGCTAAATCTTTTAATATTCTATTTAATATCCCGCTTCGCCCCCTTCCTCCCGGCGACCGGCCGCGTGATCCATCGCTCGCGAACTCGTATAAATCAAACGGAAGATATTAGTCGTTTTTTGTCCGGTGCGACGGCTCTGACGTTCGATCGCGACCTCCATAATTGTTTTTCCGGATTATAAATTTCACTTTTTTCCCCTCGCGGTGCGGCGACAAAACCATTTTCTTCGTATGAGAGTAAAGGTTTTTATTCACTCGAACCTATTCATTTCTCGAAAGCGTTCTTGCACGTTTAAATTTCTCCTGTAATCAATCTTTTTGAATTTAGATGTAAATTAAACCATGAAACTTATTTTATTAAGAAAATTTGTGATATAAATAGATTAGGCATCTGGATCGAATAAGGCATATTAATTTGCATATTAGTTTAAAAAAACCCTATTATTAATAATAAAGGGTCTAAAAGAAATAATATAATTCAGTTCACTTATTAAATAATTTATTTTCTTTTTGAAACTCTAATTCTATTCAAGGGTAATATGGAACGGTAAACGTAAGTATATGATATAATTTGTATGATGATATAAACTTCATAATGTTACAAGTAGTAACATTTAGTTTTACTTTTTTAATTTATTTTATTTAATGTTATTTTTTATCTTGAAGCAGAATAAAAATATAAAATATGCAAAATCTAAATGCAAAAAAATGTAAATTAAATGGACATTGTAGTAATTAAAAAACAAAAATTAAAACGCAATGATTCAATTCTCTGCTAGTCGCGTTAGATCGATAAAAACTCACACAGTGGGGTGCGGTTTCGAAAATGTTTCCGTAATCGTCTATCATTGCACAACAGACGCCTCAATTTTATATTAGAGCATAAGAGTAGATAATATTTATAGGGTATTTTCTCTCTCTCTTTCTCCTTCTCCCTGTCTCTCCTCTCCCTTCCTCCTCTCGTTTTCTTCTCGCCCTCTCACGTTGCTTCTTAAGTGGGGAGACGGCATTCATGATACAGTATACCATTTAAACGAGAGTTCAGGGGTTAAGAGGAGATTTTGGGGTCGCGTTAATTAATACCGCAACGCTGTGGGGTACATCTCCCCACTCCCTCTCTCGACACACGCAGAACACTGAGACGCTAACTATGACTTAAGCTGCCATTAATTCACATCAATGTCTTCCTACCGCGCCCGAGGGCTGGTGACTTGCATCCTTGTTGCTGGAACCGAGATAAGTGAATGGATTTTCTCTCTCCTTTTTTCTCTCTCTTTTTCTTAAAGGAGCGCACTGTAATACTTTCCTTTTTTTTTCCGCAACGCTTCAAACACGAATCAATAACGAAGTAATAGCGCGAATACGGTCTGTCATCATAGAAATTTAACAAATACCTTTCATTTATAAATTTTTAAACATCGTTTTCTTTTTACAAGGACATCTCACCATCAGTACCATTTTGTAAAAACTTTATAAAACTACATTATATTATACGAGATTTACATTTAGATAATTAAAGATTGTTATAATAATTTCTATAGCAAAATCTTTTACTTTGTTAAAGAATAAATAATCTCTGCTAGAAAAATTTAAATACTACGACATTGAATTTGATTTTCATTTTGGACATTTTGATCAGCAATGTTTTTATTAACGTTTCAACAAAACTTTATAAAAAAACAACAAACTTATAATAATATCACAATAATAGATTACAGAAGTTTAAATAAGTCATTAATTGTCAATACAGAATATCTGCAATTTTTTACTGCAATTTTATCTAAAATTTATTTCATATTATAATTTCAATAAACTTTCCTTCTTTTTTTCATTAAATAGTAATAATCCTTCAAATTTATTATATTTTTATTGAATCTTTATTAAAATTTTATCTGTTCTTTATTATGTAGAAAAAAATCTTTTCAGCGAAATATAATTAAATTTTCGTTGCATCCATTGTTGCATATTCATTGAAATTTTATCAAATTTAATCAAACATCAAGTTCATTAAAGTTTCACTAAAATTTTATTGAAATTTTGTAACAGGGATGAGATTAATTTGTATGTTAATCGACTGAATGGTTTCGCATTTCCGAGTCAAAATATTAAGATATCTTCTCTCAGATGAATATTGTCCGGTCGGACTGTTATAGCGATATGATGCAAGAACATTGTAGCTATCCGGATGGTTCTCGGAAGGAAGGCGACAGAGATGGAAAGCGATCGCGAGGTGGTCTTGCGATACTTGATGTCGCAGAGTGATAAGCAATCTAGGTTTTTGTCACGCACGCGTCTCATGTGATCCGTTTAGAACTCAACTAAAGGTGACTCCTTGTCATTTTTACAAACCCAGCAATCGTATACCATTTGCAATATCTCTTCTTTTATCTCTATATAGTTTCTCTTTATCACATTTATTTTTATAAAATAAATTTTAACTTTTATCAGAGATGAAAACCATTTGAAAAATTATAGCAGCAGTATTTTCACTCTATGAAATTAGAAAGTACTGATTATCATATAAAGGTATCATTTTTCTATTGCGATTTTTTATTAGTTTCTGCTATATTTTAATTAAAAATTCGTTTGACATAAAACAAAAAATCCAGATAAGCTTAGTAAATTTTAAAATTTAATCCCTTATTATAATATTAATGTTGAAAATATGTTGAATTACATGTTGTAAAGCAATAGATTTTATCACACTGTTGATCAAGTGTAAAATTAAACACGTCAGAGCTATTTGTATACAGTAGAGCTCTGCTAGCTTAGTGAAAAGATTAAGATGTATGATAGCAGAAGAAGTTGTAATAAATAATAAACTTTTAAAAGTGTTATATATAATAAGATAAATTTTTATCAAAACTTTTCCATAAAATATGTTCTTATATTTAATTTACTGTAGAGCAAGACTGTATGTAGTGTAAGCTAATATACAACTAGAAATAAAAAAACAAATACAAGAATATAATTTTTCTTTAACGTAAAAATAAATACTTATGCAACTGTTTTTATTTTTGTCATGCTTTTCTTCAGAACTCTTCTTAATAATTATATTTGTGTTACACACCGATTTATATTTATCATGCAATTTTAAAATAAGATATAATGATTCATAAAGGTAAATGTTCGAAAACTATATAAAATTATTTTAAGGTTTATCTATTATTTTTAAAACTTATTAACATTTTTTCTGTAATATATGAGTTATAATTTGAGTCGCTATAAGATATGAGTTAAACGCGCGCGCGCGCGCGTGTGTGTGTGTGTGTATATATATATATATATATATATATATATATATAATATATATATATGTATGTATGTATGTATGTATGTATGTATATAAATTTTGCAGGAAGGTTGGAATCAGATTGAACGTGTCCGGCTGTCTTATAAAGGGAAAGACACTGTTGACATGCGTGTCCAGCGCCTGACACCCATTCCAAAAAAATCCAGCGCGTCCGGATGGATCTTTCCCGTTAGTTAGGCCGATCATTGCCGCCGTAACAAGCCGGCTATTGACAGGTCCTCTCCTGTCATCACAGGGCACGTGGGTGTGAGTGTGTACCAGAGATACATAGGTACGGTCAAAGGGATGGCCAGGACAAACCGCAGTTCGACAATCTTATGTGGTCGTGCTACTACGGGCGCCACATACTAATGGAGCATTACCTTAACACCCTCTATCTGAGCTCTCGTTCAGTTAGTTACTCGGAGATGTGGAAGAAGGACGAAGGAAGAAGAGGAAGAGAGAGGAGAGAGAGGAGAGAGAGAGAGAGAGAGAGAGAGAGAGAGAGAGAGAGAGAGAGAGAGAGAGAGAGAGAGAGAGAGAGAGAGAGAGAGAGAGAGAGAGAGAGAAAGAGAGGGAGAGTGTGTCGGCGATCCACCTCTCTTCATAGTCGTAACGACGAAGCGACGGGCGGCAAGAGCTATTGTGCCTTCTTCTCTCGGGTTTGTCCCCGTTCGTTTCTCCTTTTTGATCGATCTCTCAGAAAAATAGCGTCCCAACGTGAATCGTTATCGCTATTTGACATTTTCGTCTATAGCTGGTGCGTCATTTAATTCGATGAAAATAATTTCTGCCAGCGCAGAGACATGGAAGGTAACATGAGATCCTATTTTTCAAAGTGTTAGTTTTTATTATATTTCAATTAAATTTGCTGATAATATTTAAATATATAATATTAATAATTATATAAAACGTTATCTTTATTAACTAAAAAAGTATGATTTTATTGTATTAAATAGTATTGTTAATAAATGATCAAACAATCATATTTGTTTCTTTAAATAAAGTTTTGTTTGACTATTAAAGCATATATTTCTTTTTTTAATAAATTTTAGTAAAAAATTAAAAAAACCTTTCTCTTTGTGTTTTAAAAACATACTGTTTTTCTTAATTATAAAAAATTTATAAAAACGATGATTTAATATATGTATATATTTTATATAATATATAATACAAGTTTTTTAAATATAAATTGTAAATTTAAAATAATTAATGTAAATTTTGTGTTTCTGAACTGCAACTTGCTTGAAAACTTATATTTTTATATTTTATTCTGACATACTTTTACAAAATATAACACAAACATGTTTTAAATATTTTCAGTTCAAAGTTGACAGACAATGTACAGTACAGCATTATGCAAATTACATTAACACATTTGATTGTGATTCAACATCAATTCGAAATAATACGAGCTCAACATTTGCACAATCGCGATAATCGATGTCGAAGATAGCGGCGATGGACCGCATGAATTTTAATCGACACCTTATCTAGTACACGACCGTAGTTGGAGTGCCGCTGGATCGTGATCAAAGTGGAGCGCCATGGTGAGTACAATACATGCCAACCGACAAGCGACAATACACTATTAAACTCGTTGAGATGTATTGCTCTTTTGTTTTCTACTACACCTGCCGCATACGTGATAATCAAGAAACGTTGCCAAGAACGTACAAACGCCATTCAATACGATGTAAATACGTCAGAGATAAAATTAGTAATTAAGGGTTATTGTTCTTACTTCGTGTTATTAATGTACAGCAAAAATAGTATTTGTAAAATATTTTTATCAAAACGTAAGTTTTATACATATATATCAAACATGGATAGAATAGAAACGAAATATGAAATTTCTATACTTCGCTATACTTTGAAAGATAAATTGATTTTTGACAACTTTATTGACCATTTATTGACAACTATATAATTACTTCTCTGTAAATAGTTATATTGTGTTTTCAGAATTAGTTAAGAATTGATTATTGAAGGAAAAGCACATCTGTTTTTTAATATTTAAATATTTCGGAAGTGGATTAAAATAGCCAAGTATTTCAAACAAGATGATGTTAACGATTTTTTTGTTGCAATTGTTATAAATGTTTGTATGTAAATATTCCATACTAATTTTTCATTAATTTATTTTGTTCTTAATATGTACTGTAACTTTCCTATCCAAGTAATGCACGTAATATGGAGAATATATTAACAGCAACCAATACGGTTGGTGTTAATATATTTTCCATATTACGTACATTACGTACTTGGATAACATGGTACGAACATACGTACTTGGAACATGTTTCATACTGTTTATTTTGCGGTAATAATTACAAAGATAACAAAAATAAAGAAAAATTGTTACAATATATTGTTTCCACTGGTGTATGAAGATTGCTTCAACTAATGTTTGTCAACATTTAGTTGTCTAACATGTAGGATAAACCAAATAGAATCAAAATAAGGATTGAGATCATATTCGTTATATTCAAAGCTTGTTATTTTAGCGCGCGAATTAGTCCGACTCTCTTTCTCTCTCTTTTCGCAGCGCACCTAAAACGATAAAACTAAATTAATCAATTAATCACAAAAAGATTAATGCAAAATGTGAAGACATAAAAGATATTTTTTTTTACACTTTTAAATAAAATAAATATACATCTTTAATCAAAATTAATTTTTTGGTGTTTTTATACAAATTTTTTAGGTGTTGTATTTTAGATCTTGTTTGTCGCTTTTTACTTTTTTATATTAAAAAAAAAAACGTGTTGTTATCGATCGAGCTAACAAGTAGTTAACGCGCATCGCATTGTGCAAATTAATAAATAAAATTAAAAAAATATTCATTTTCCAGATATCTTTAGTATGTAACATTGAGAAAATTCTTCGGTTTTATAAATTAAAATATGTAGATCCTTTTATCGCAATTAAAACAATCTTTTAATTAATTATTCATCAACCGGTTAATCAGTTGGATGGTAAGGCTATGTACGAAAATTGTAACGTCGAGTACAAGTTATTTTTTTAAATATAATTTAAAGTTTCTCAATTTTAGGATTATTTCTTAAAAAAGATCCATTTCTTCATTTTTGACAATCTTTTAAAATGTTCCATGTTATGTGTATTTTATATCAAATATGGTTTTTTTTTTGTAACAATAGAGAATGGTTGTCTATATTAACATATTACCATGTTTTAGTATTATATCTATTTAACAAAAGCAAAAAATAAAATTTGAAAATAAATATATGAACAAAAAATGTTTTTTGTCAAGTATAACAGTTTCGTAATAGTGCTTCGTATTACGCGCAGAAAAAGAATTCGTCACCGAAGCTATAATATAGCCATGTCAGCTCAGATATGTCCTTAAAATAGGAACAGCTAATATTGTTTCTGCCAAAACTAAATTTATTAGTTTATTGTTGACTATTAATCTATCCATATTTTTTACTAAATTTATTAGTTAAAATTTAGCAGTTACAGTAAAAAAATACACTTGCTGCCAGAATCAAATGTTATTTGAATTTATTATGTTATCATACTTTTCTGTACTACAATTATAAATATGCGGATTTTATACATTATTTCTACAGTGTAATATGGTACGGAATAAAAAAAGTTAATTATTCCGAATCACAGTTCCACCTTCAAATAGGCTGATATTTTTGTAATGACTTCTTATGCTTAGAGAGTAATATAAATAATAATTTTAAGTCGGGGAAAGTACAAAAAAAAATTATAAACAAAAAAAATTTTTAAATGTATCATTGTTTTCTGATTAATGTGGAATAAAATTTACAATAAAATTTGTCCTTCTCGTTTGTAAATTGTATACTATTTATATTTTCAGTTAAATTTCGCGAACCTATCGAAAAATCACTAAAAAATATGCATATAGTATGGCCATAAAGTATGCTCAATTTGCTGTATTTTTTTTGTTCATAAGTTTTTTTTTGTACTTCTCCCGACTAAAAATTGTTATTTACATTACTTTTAACCATAACAAGCCATTACAAAAAAATTTCAGCCCATTTGGAGGTGGAGCTGTGATTCGAAACAATTATCTAAACAAAATAAAAAAGATTCGTCTTCTGTCATAATTACACTGAAAAAAACTTAAGGTTATAATAATCCAGCCTTGACAATAATTATTCAGAGCCTTAGTGAAATGGTTTCAATTAAATGTAAGGTAACAAAATAATGTAATTATAACAAAATGTTTATAATTATTATCAAACGTTTTGTCATATTTGTTTATATAGTGACTCAATATTTCAAATAATATTGTTACTATATAAATGCATCTCACAAATTTACCTAGGATTTTATTTTGTAGTGCAGATTATATACGCACATTTACCTTTGAATCTCTCTATTACAGTTTGTGATACATCTCAATTTTTTAATAGTTGAAATATTTTCTCAATTTTTTATATTTTGCAAACGTAGCAATTAAGATTTTTTTTATTATTATCATATCTGTGAATTGGAAAGATTATAATGGCTTTAGCTTATCCCGTATTTTTCGTTAATTTGAATTGCTCATTTGTGTTGCGTTCGATGGAATAATCTGTATTGTGGTTGTGAGCCTATGATTCTTTGACACGTAGTGAGGTTTTAAATAAGGATTCTCAAGTCAAAAACCAGCAAATAACAATCTGGTAATAGATCTGTGTTGCTCTGCTTATTTAATCCATAATTCTGTCTTTTTATATGAATTATTCCAGATATGGATCTTTTTATTATAGAAGGTTCTTTATCTATAATTCTTATTTTGTTCTATTTAAATTATACTTATTTTTAATTCGATAGTTGGTGATGAAGAACCCGTGGTCTTTCTAATGTCAGTTTTGTTCTTTAATTGCCTTTTAGTTTGCCTCACATAAGTAAGGTTGGCATGTTTTAAACAATTTGTTTAAAACTGTCTGATTAAAACTTGTTTAAAACAATGGACACTGTTTTAAATATTTTTGGGTAATTGTGGAGGAAAAGGGCTTACTCTCCGATTTGGCTGTAATTACACTATTTTGTGTATTTCGATGCGTAGAACACGAATCTGCAAGAAAAAAGTGTCGCTCTGCTCCGCAAGACAAGATATTAATTGTTAAAGTTTACTATTTGACAGGTTATGAAATCTGTCATATCGACGAAATGTTGCGACTGAACATGGTCTCGTGGTCATATATTTTGATTGAAAAAGAATTAATATATTCTCAAAAAACGCGTGGGCGGGGGAGGGGCGGAGCCCCCTGCACCCCCTCCCCGTGATTTTTTCTAACCTAACCCACACATTTTAAAGTCGATATTTGGTTAATGCGAAAATATTGAAAATGAACAGCGTGGAAAGTCGCAAACCTATGTGGTACTGTACAAGCATGGATGTCGTTTATTTTACGTTTTTAAATACGATACATGATATCAGTGCTTTACTTAAAGCAAATGTTTTTACATTAACCAAATATCGATTTTAAAATGTGTGGGTTAGGTTAGAAAAAATCACGGAAGGGGGTGCAGGGGGAGGGGCGGAGCCTTCCCCCGCCCACGCGTTTCTGAGAATATATTAAGGTAATACTGAAGAAGACAATCTTGTTTCACGCGAAACAAAGTATTCTCTGCTTTAACTAAAAACAAACTATTTTCAGAGTAGCGTGGTAGGAATTGTTAGTGGTAGAAATAACAATTTAAAATGTCGATTAAATTATTTAATCAAGAATAATCTTATAAGTTATAAAATGCATTGTTCAAAGTGCAGTAACAGTTAAAAAAAAACAGAAATAACTTATTATTCGTTGTCAAAGAGTATTTTATTAAAAAAATATGAGATATATGAAAAAACATTATGCCTTTAAAACAAATACAAAATTTAGAACATGGTTTAGCAAATGTTTAAAAAAACTTATTTTGTTTCAGCCTCCAAGACATCTTCATTGGTAGTCTTCGGTGGATACAGTTCCGCAATCACACGGAAAAAACTCTTTAAGTTCTTCATATTTATGAGCGCGTTTGAAGAGAAATTCTGCTAAATATCTTTCTAAGTGTGCAGAGCTAGTCCCATACCGTGGGATATTACTTCTCACTTCTCTTTAAACGCGTTCTATATGTTGAGTATGGCTTCTTGCATATATAAAAAGTCAAAATATATTACATTTAATATTGTTTAATTTGTAAGAATATTTAAACGTTTCTACTTGCCGGTATCTGGATCAACAAAGTTCAAAGAATAATTCACTTTCAGATGTTGGAAACCCTTTCTATTTAAACAATCATAGGATTTCCAACAATCTGACATGATTGTTGTTCCAAGAAGGATCCATTCTTTTATTAAATTAAGAAGAGTTTTTTCTGTGCGATCTGGAACTGGCACAAGAAAAACTCTGCAAGTATTACGCTCGTATCCGCCGAAGATCCAATTGCCTTTAACTATTCGGCCACAATTGTATTTCCTCTTGCCGATTTTTGCTTCGTCTATCTCAAAGTTTATAGTATTAGGTCCTCCAAGTTTAGTACTATTTTTTCGGCCCAGTGTATAAATAAACCTACATTTTATTTTATAAATTTCACAAATAGTATATTTAACATATCAATATATTAACTTAACATAAAATTCATGTATTAAAATTAAAATATGTAATATATTACATGTATATAAAACATATAAAACATGTATTAAATTATACTTACTTCACGGCAAAAGGAAGCCCAATCAACAACCGATTTAGAAGTAATTTGTAATTCTGTGCATAAGAAATCTTGTCGAGGAGGCCTTAACATAATAAAGTATGCATTTAATCTGCATATTGTTTCCAAACTTAATTTAGATTTACTAAACCAAGTATCTAATTTTGCACTTGCTTTAAAAGCACATTGGTTTCACATATTTCTTATGCATATTTTTTTTATAAAATGCTTTTTGGCAACGAAATGATAGGTTACTTCTGTTTAATTTTAAATTGTTATTGCACTTTGGACAAAGCATTTCATCACTTATAATATTATTTTTGATTAAAAAATCAATTAATTTCTCTCTATCATGTGTTATAGCTAAAAACTTGTGCAGCTGCATTTTGACTAGTAAACTAGTAAACTAATGAAACGTATGTACGGTGGCTTATGATAAAACAAAAGAAAATCATTTCAAATTGTTGACTTACCTATCGGACAACTGGCACGTGACCTATTCAATTATGACCACCTACTCAACATCATAGTTTAAATTTCGCGCGATTTACGTCACTGCGCATGATTAAATACGTATGCATCATGTCGAAATGACAGAAATCCTAACCACGCAACTGTCAACTTTAGTGCTTAATAAACTTTTCCACGCTTGTACAGTACCAAATAGGTTTGCGACTTTCCACGCTGTTTTTTCAATATTTTCGCATTAACCAAATATCGACTTTAAAGTGTGTGGGTTAGGTTAGAAAAAATTATGGGGAGGGGGTGCAGGGGGAGGGGCGGGAGCCCCTCCCCCGCCCACGCGTTTCTGAGAATATATTAATTCTTTTTCAATCAAAATATATGGCCACGGAACCATGTTCAGTCGCAACATTTCGTCGATATGACAGATTTCATAACCTGTCAAATAGTGAACTTTAACAATTAATATCTCGTCTCGCGGGGCAGAGCGACACTTTTTTCTTGCAGATTCGTGTTCTACGCACCGAAATACACAAAATAGTGTAATTACAGCCAAATCGGAGAGTAAGCCCCTTTCCTCCACAATTACCTATTTTTGTTTTAAACAGTTTAGAACTGTTTAAAACATTGCAATTAAAAACATGTAATTATTAGAATATTTAGAAAAAAATGCAAAAAAAAAACAAAAACTAATAGATGTGTATGTTGCAAAAATGTTTTTGTTCAGTTTTTTATCTATTATTTATGTAGCACATAAATATAAAGATATAAATATACAGATGTAAATACTAAAATAAAAATTAAAAATGAAGATGGGTATTATTTTATAATTTAGCAAAATATTTATTTTTGGATATTAAATAACAGTCATTACAATAAAGACTACTTAGTGAATATTTAATGATTTTACATTTACATTTTAGCGTTTTAAAATTGATGGAAATTGTGTGGTGCAAAAAACTACAACGGTTCTTTAGTTTGTATAAAAGAAATAACTTACATTTATTAAGTAAACTAAATACAGTCGCGAGATTTCGTACCGTGCGTACATACATACATGTGTGTCGCGGAAAAACCAAAGTGAAGTTAATAGCGTTTTCGATTGGGATGCACTGGCTGCACTCAGTATCAGGAGCGTGTTCGATTGGCAGTGCCAATGCGCACTTGGCTAGTGTCACGTGTTCGTTTGACCGCACGACACTCGCGTAGTGCGCACTCAGTGCGCACTAAGTGGCACGAGATATTTTAACGGTGCCAGTTCAGTGCATTGGATGTATGCAGACACCAGTGCATCGTTTTGAATGTTTTGACCTGATACAAAATTGTATATAATTAGATATATACATTTTTCCCGGGCAGAGAGAAGTTTTTTCGGATTTAATAAATTTTCTTAAAAAGGATTCGTTACCGAAGCTAAAATTTAGCCATAACAGCTAAGATGTGTCTTTAAGATGTAATAAAAAATACATATGTCCCGAAAGCTCACTACGATAGCATAGGTTGATCCGGTTTCTGTCACCGTGGGTGGTCTACTTATGTAGTCTTTGGAGTGTAATTGCATTAGGAGAAAGGTGCCGCGTGCGTCGCCTAGCGGCAATCTGCGAATCTGCGTTTTTTTTAATTTTATATAATATAGAATTTAGGAATATAATTACTTATTTACCATAATTGTGATTGCATTTATTATATAAAAATGGTTAATTCGATTGACTACTTCTATTTGATATTCTACTATATTATTATTTTAAAAATTATATAATTTATAGTAAAATTTTTACCCTGTTTGGCACTACTATACATATATGGTGGTTATTTACACTAACATTATAGCAATAAACGCTATAAAAATTATATTTGCAACTATAATTATTTTACTATGCAATTATAATGCAAATACAAGACACTTTTCTCTCGGTGTATATGCACACATAATTAGGTATAATTATATGTTTTTAAATACAATTAGATCAAATTTTTAATGGGTCCATTTAATGGATCACATTTTTGTGGTAAATTAAAATATATTTTTATGAATAAAAGATTATTTATTTATACTTGTATTCATTTACATAAACATTTTTATATAAAATATTTTATACATATATTAAAAAATATTGCTCAAATTGTGCAATAAAATAAATCAACATTATTAATAAAAAAATTTTTTTAATTAAAATTTATCTGAATATTAATATATTAGAATAAAATTTAATATTCAATAGAAATTAAACTTCCCAGATAGCACAGAGAGTTCAAAAGAATTCAATTGTGTGTCACCTATTATGTCACCAATTATGAATTCTTTTTAAGAACTTTTTTATAAAAATAATTCTTTTTGCATCTTAATAAGAATTCATAATTGATGACATATTATTGAGTTCTTTTTGAATCTCTGTGCTATTTCTGTGCTTCAATTATGTGAACGATAAACTCTGTGTACGCGCGCATACATATATGAAAATTAAATTACTTATTCTATAATATAAAAATGGTATTTTTATGCAAATTTAATGCAAACACATTATTATATATATATATATATTTTTTAATCAAACATAAAAGTATATATATATAATTATATCTAATTTGATACAATTATATATAAATTTGTATATAATTTAAATTGAAAAAATTCTAATACAACTTTAAAAATATGATATGGAGTTATAAATATTTTGATATAATTATATATAATTATTTAATCAAAAAGAATTTTAATATAATGCTGTATAATTTAATATGGGTTTATAAATATCTTGATATAATTATATATATTTATTTACTCGAAAAGTAATTTTAATAAAATGTTGTATAATTCAATATGGAGTTATAAATATTTTGATACAATTATATATAATTATCCACTCAAAAATACAATGTTGCATAATTTGTTATAAAATTATAAATATTTTGATATAATTATATATAAATTAATGTATAAATTGATCTTATTATATGTAATTATATATAATATGATATAATTATACATAATTAGATATAAACTTTTTTTCCCGGGTGCATTGCAGTCATTGCATATAATGCATATCAAATATCAAGTATATTTTTATCTAAATTTACTTTAAATTTAATAAATTATAATAATGAAATATATAAATTAAAGAATATAGTTTTATATATATTAATAAAGAATAGTAGTTTTTTTTATTACTCAACTAAAAAATACTTTTTTAAAAGCTCAGATTATAATTATACAGACTCAGTCTCAATTTCATGTTCAGTTTAATCAACTTCACCTTTTTTGTTGAGTGCCTTTAAAATTGTTACTAATTTTGAAGCTTTTTCTACGCCTAATTTGTTTCTCAGTTTTGTGTGCCCTAAACCAAAAGCTGAGAACAGCTTTTCTATGCCAGCAGAAGAAGCAATTGCTGTATGGAGTTGTATTACGAAGTCAAACGTTACTATACTGATATTATTTTTTAGCGTAAGCCACCGTGTTATCGGCTTAACATTTTTAATATATTCCTTAGAAAAAAAAATAATTTTTGAACGGAGAAGTTTTTGCTCGATAAGACATTAGGGCATATGTCAGGCGTAGCTGCAGGGTGGTATGTATTGACATATTCCATTGCTTCACCTATTTGTTCTTAGCTTAACTGAAGTCCTCTAAATCGATGATCTAGCAAATTTATTAAATAATGTGCAGGCGTTATTGTCATTTCAAAACGCTGTAGAAACACAATCAGACTCCAAAAAATTGTTTTGTTTAATGGTTTGTTACTGCTTTCCAAATTTTTATGGCCTCACCAATTGTACGGCATTCTCGTTGAATTTTGTCTAAAGCGACTGAAATTACTTTTAGTCTTTCCAAATAATGCGTTGCTTTAATTTTTAAATTCATATCGTTAACTTTGATGAAATATCCGAGCTAATTGCTATGAATTAGTGCAAACTTTAGACAAAATATGCCAGTTACTAATGTATGATTCCAGACAGTCGGCCAAGGTATTTCATTAAACATCTTGTGGCATCATTAAAGCTTTTCTACCTCCTTTTTTATACTTAGCAGCAGCAAAATGCGTGTGTTTCAAAAATATTTCATAATTTTTTTATGTGTCCTTTGATTCCTGGAATTTCAATGTTGTGCGCAAGAAGATTTAAAATATGTGCGGAGCATCCATAAGTAATAATGTCAGGCATGTTAAGTTCTTCACATGTTGCCAATTGTTCTCTCATTTTACGAATATTTGCTGCATTGTCAGTTACAAAATTTCTCACTTTGCAACTGCCAATTTAGCAAGTACTCCGCGGTATGGCTATTACCTTTGGTATCAATAGTATCGCACAAATGCACAGTTTCGTCAATGATATCTGTCGCTGACATACACATTATAAAATTATTGTGAATGTTACTTCATCTCCTGAGGCATACATACACTCTTTCCATTTAAACAGTCTTTTACCCATATAGACAAAAAGATGTTTTTTAGATTTCTAAAAGACATCTTGAAGAAATCTGAAAGACATCTTAAATAATACTTAAAGATATCTAAAAGATTTCTTTTAGAATCTGAAAGACCTATATAAGATATTTTATAGATGTCTTTTATATATCTTGAAGACCAGTTGTAGAAATCCTTTTAGATATCTATATTTTTATATTTATTAATTAATATTTACAAATAAAACACATTTTAAATCATAATTTAATATATTATATTCTGGAGAATATAAAACTTTAGTTTACAATGGTAACATTTTAAACGATAACATTTACAGTGCAATTGTTTATATTTCAAAATGATATAAAACGATTACTTAATAATGTAATTACTACAAACACTCGTCAAAATTAAATACATCGCATATTCTATGTATTGTTTATATCGCATAGCCTTTCTCCCCTTCTCACACACTTTCTTTCGTAATATTTTTTACTAAAGTACCTGTCTTTTTTTGAGAGAAATTGAGACCTTGGCAAAAATCAAAAAACAGAAAAACAATCAGAAACTTGCGTTGGTAGTCAACAGTTTCTGTTTTCTGCTAATCTGTTAATTCACACATATCGTCTTTATCGGTTCCTGCTTTCTGTATTTTTATCAAAGTCTGAACTTTCCCTACAATAAAAATGTATTTTTATACAATATACAATATACAAATATACGCGTACAATATAACTGCATACAAAACATATTGTCGATCAAGAAAATGCGTTTCTGAAAAATTAAACTCGTAGAACATTGAATTAGTATTTTATGTAGAAAATATGGAGAAACAGAGGCAAACGTTCTTCATATTTTTTACATTTACATTAGTTAGCAAAATTCTTTTCGTCGAAAGAGCATTCATTTTAAATTCAAGTTTCCAACGGCAAAAATAAAAAAGAACGAATATTAGGACGGAATTCATAGATTTAAGTAAATATAAAGGATTACTTAAATATAAGTGTAAAATTTTCACAAGCTGTGGAAGAGCCAACAAGTTCAATGATACAAGTATCATCCATTATCCACTCGACCAGAAACTCATCGTATCATAGAAATAAATATCAATATCACTCTGAACTCAAGTATGTAAGCTGGTAGGTTCGAAATGTTTAGAAAGCCGACATCTGATCCTGAAAAGTAATTCATCCGTATTATAATTGCCTAGCATACTAATACATGGATTTGGGTAATTAGAATTGTAACGGTTCGTCTTTCCTGAACGTTTTCTCGAACAGGCTCACCGGGTGTCAGAATTTGAGAGAAGGGAGAAAGCTAACTTGCGCACACCGAGATCAGTTAAACAACTCTTTTATTGGAACCCTTTTTACACACGTCTTGTCCTACGCGCGGCCTTAACCTAATCACATACTTAACTTACGGCGGTATTTACAATATTTAAAAGTCCCGCTCGTGGCGTTGGTTGGTTGGGAGCGCACCTAATACGCAGCACCTTGGATCGCGGTCGCGGCGCGAGACCGAGGGGGAGGGGTGGTCAAGATGCCGAACGCCGCGTCGGCGCGAGCTAGGCGGCAGAGCGGTCAGAGGACCTGCTCCGTCGGCGAGACGGGACTGGTGTCTTTTGAATTCGTTGAATTCGCAATAAATGTGATTTAGCGCTGCAGGAGCCCATACGAGGCGTAAAGTAAGATTGAACGTGTGCAGGTTTTGTAAAGCAATCAAAGCGTTCCAATGCCTAATGAACTCAGTTTTAACGGGTTTACAGGTCTCAAATGTCTAATATATTTAGACGATATTGTTACTCACGGGCCCGAGCTTGAGTGAGCATTACAAACTGCTAGCCGCTGT